>NC_091282.1:1213945658-1213948975 GCF_032444005.1 Ranitomeya imitator | reverse complement strand
TATTACATTATAATTATATATATATACACAGGACAGAGCTGACATGGGGGGAGTCTCATCTATTTCATTATATAGTTATATATATCACAGGACAGAGCTGACATGGAGGTAGGCCTCATCTATTAACTATTATTATATATATATATATATATACACGGACAGAGCTGACATGGAGGAGTCCTCATCTATTACATTATATATATAATATATATATATACACAGGACAGAGCTGACATGGGAGGAGCCTCATCTATTACATTTATATATATATATATATATATACACAGGACAGAGCTGACATGGAGGAGCCTCATCTATTACATTATATATATATATATATATATACACAGGACAGAGCTGACATGGAGGAGTCTCATCTATTACATTATATATATATATATATATACACAGGACAGAGCTGACATGGAGGAGCCTCATCTATTACATTATATATATATATCTATTATATATATATACACAGGACAGAGCTGACATGGAGGAGCCTCATCTATTACATTATATATATATATATATATATATACACAGGACAGAGCTGACATGGAGGAGCCTCATCTATTACATTATATATATATATATATATATACACAGGACAGAGCTGACATGGAGGAGTCTCATCTATTACATTATATATATATATATATATACACAGGACAGAGCTGACATGGAGGAGCCTCATCTATTACATTATATATATATATATATACACAGGACAGAGCTGACATGGAGGAGCCTCATCTATTACATTATATATATATATAACAGGACAGAGCTGACATGGAGGAGTCTCTCATCTATTACATTATATATATAATATATACAGGACAGAGCTGACATGGAGGAGTCTCATCTATTACATTATATATATATATATACACAGGACAGAGCTGACATGGAGGAGCCTCATCTATTACATTATATATATATATATATATACACAGGACAGAGCTGACATGGAGGAGTCTCATCTATTACATTAGATATTATATATATATATATATACACAGGACAGAGCTGACATGGAGGAGTCTCATCTATTACATTATATATATATATATATATATACACAGGACAGAGCTGACATGGAGGAGCCTCATCTATTACATTATATATATATATACTATATATATATATACACAGGACAGAGCTGACATGGAGGAGCCTCATCTATTACATTATATATATATATATATATATATACACAGGACAGAGCTGACATGGAGGAGTCCTCATCTATTACATTATATATATATATATATATATATATACACAGGACAGAGCTGACATGGAGGAGCCTCATCTATTACATTATATATATATATATATATATACACAGGACAGAGCTGACATGGAGGAGTCTCATCTATTACATTATATTATATATATATAACACAGGACAGAGCTGATATGGAGGAGCCTCATCTATTACATTATATATATATACAGGACAGAGCTGACATGGAGGAGTCTCATCTATTACATTATATATATAATATATATACACAGGACAGAGCTGACATGGAGGAGTCTCATCTATTACATTATATATATATATATATATACACAGGACAGAGCTGACATGGAGGAGTCTCATCTATTACATTATATATATATATATATATACACAGGACAGAGCTGACATGGAGGAGTCTCATCTATTACATTATATATATATATATATATATATACACAGGACAGAGCTGACATGGAGGAGTCTCATCTATTACATTATATATATATATACAGGACAGAGCTGACATGGAGGAGTCTCATCTATTACATTATATATATATATATTATATACACAGGACAGAGCTGACATGGAGAGTCTCATCTATTACATTATATAATTATATATACACAGGACAGAGCTGACATGGAGGAGTCTCATCTATTACATTATATATATATATATATATACACAGGACAGAGCTGACATGGAGGAGTCTCATCTATTACATTATATATATATATATATATATATACACAGGACAGAGCTGACATGGAGGAGCCTCATCTATTACATTATATATATATATATATATATACACAGGACAGAGCTGACATGGAGGAGTCTCATCTATTACATTATATATATATATATATATATACACAGGACAGAGCTGACATGGAGGAGTCTCATCTATTACATTATAATATATATATATACACAGGACAGAGCTGACATGGAGGAGCCTCATCTATTACATTATATATATATATATATATATATATACACAGGACAGAGCTGACATGGAGGAGTCTCATCTATTACATTATATATATACTATAATATATATATATATACACAGGACAGAGCTGACATGGAGGAGCCTCATCTATTACATTATATATATATATATATACACAGGACAGAGCTGACATGGAGGAGTCTCATCTATTACATTATATATATATATATATACACGGACAGAGCTGACATGGAGGAGTCTCATCTATTACATTATATATATATATATATACACAGGACAGAGCTGATATGGAGGAGTCTCATCTATTACATTATATATATATATATATACACAGGACAGAGCTGACATGGAGGAGTCTCATCTATTACATTATATATATATATATATATATATATACACAGGACAGAGCTGACATGGAGGAGCCTCATCTATTACATTATATATATATATATACACAGGACAGAGCTGACATGGAGGAGTCCTCATCTATTACATTATATATATATATATATATATATACAGGACAGAGCTGACATGGAGGAGTCCTCATCTATTACATTATATATATATATATACACAGGACAGAGCTGACATGGAGGAGTCTCATCTATTACATTATATATATATATATACACAGGACAGAGCTGACATGGAGGAGCCTCATCTATTACATTATATATATATATATATATATATACACAGGACAGAGCTGACATGGAGGAGTCTCATCTATTACATTATATATATATATATACACAGACAGAGCTGACATGGAGGAGCCTCATCTATTACATTATATATATATATATATACACAGGACAGAGCTGACATGGAGGAGTCTCATCTATTACATTATATATATATATATATATACAGGACAGAGCTGACATGGAGGAGCCTCATCTATTACATTATATATATATATATATACACAGGACAGAGCTGACATGGAGGAGCCTCATCTATTACATTATATATATATATATATACAGGACAGAGCTGACATGGAGGAGTCTCATCTATTACATTATATATATATATATACACAGGACAGAGCTGACATGGAGGAGTCTCATCTATTACATT
>NC_091282.1:1213025658-1213205658 GCF_032444005.1 Ranitomeya imitator | reverse complement strand
ACCAGAGAGAACACACACACACCAGAGAGAACACACACACACACTCCAGAGAGAACACACACACACACTCCAGAGAGAACACACACACACCAGAGAGAACACACACACACACCAGAGAGAACACACACACACTCCAGAGAGAACACACACACACCAGAGAGAACACACACACACTCCAGAGAGAACACACACACACACACTCCAGAGAGAACACACACACACACACACACACACCAGAGAGAACACACACACACACCAGAGAGAACACACACACACACCAGAGAGAACACACACACACACCAGAGAGAACACACACACACACACACTCCAGAGAGAACACACACACACACACACTCTCCAGAGAGAACACACACACACACACACTCTCCAGAGAGAACACACACACACACACACTCTCCAGAGAGAACACACACACACACACACTCTCTCCAGAGAGAACACACACACACTCTCCAGAGAGAACACACACACACACACACCAGAGAGAACACACACACACACACACCAGAGAGAACACACACACACTCCAGAGAGAACACACACACACACACACTCCAGAGAGAACACACACACACACACACACACCAGAGAGAACACACACACACACACACACCAGAGAGAACACACACACACACACCAGAGAGAACACACACACACACACCAGAGAGAACACACACACACTCTCCAGAGAGAACACACACACACTCTCCAGAGAGAACACACACACACACTCCAGAGAGAACACACACACACACTCCAGAGAGAACACACACACACACTCCAGAGAGAACACACACACACTCTCCAGAGAGAACACACACACACTCTCCAGAGAGAACACACACACACACTCCAGAGAGAACACACACACACTCTCCAGAGAGAACACACACACACTCTCCAGAGAGAACACACACACACTCCAGAGAGAACACACACACACCAGAGAGAACACACACACACACTCCAGAGAGAACACACACACACCAGAGAGAACACACACACACACCAGAGAGAACACACACACACACCAGAGAGAACACACACACACACCAGAGAGAACACACACACACACCAGAGAGAACACACACACACCAGAGAGAACACACACACACTCCAGAGAGAACACACACACACACACACACTCCAGAGAGAACACACACACACTCCAGAGAGAACACACACACACACACACACACACACACACACCAGAGAGAACACACACACACACACCAGAGAGAACACACACACACACACACACACTCCAGAGAGAACACACACACACACACTCTCCAGAGAGAACACACACACACACACACTCTCCAGAGAGAACACACACACACACACACACACTCTCCAGAGAGAACACACACACACTCCAGAGAGAACACACACACACACACACACACCAGAGAGAACACACACACACTCTCCAGAGAGAACACACACACACTCTCCAGAGAGAACACACACACACACTCTCCAGAGAGAACACACACACACACCAGAGAGAACACACACACTCTCCAGAGAGAACACACACACACTCCAGAGAGAACACACACACACCAGAGAGAACACACACACACACCAGAGAGAACACACACACACCAGAGAGAACACACACACACACCAGAGAGAACACACACACACACTCCAGAGAGAACACACACACACACCAGAGAGAACACACACACTCTCCAGAGAGAACACACACACACTCTCCAGAGAGAACACACACACACTCCAGAGAGAACACACACACACTCTCCAGAGAGAACACACACACACACACTCCAGAGAGAACACACACACACACTCCAGAGAGAACACACACACACACCAGAGAGAACACACACACTCTCCAGAGAGAACACACACACACTCCAGAGAGAACACACACTCTCCAGAGAGAACACACACACACTCCAGAGAGAACACACACACACTCTCCAGAGAGAACACACACACACTCCAGAGAGAACACACACACACCAGAGAGAACACACACACACACTCCAGAGAGAACACACACACACCAGAGAGAACACACACACACACCAGAGAGAACACACACACACACCAGAGAGAACACACACACACTCCAGAGAGAACACACACACACTCCAGAGAGAACACACACACACACACACACTCCAGAGAGAACACACACACACACACACACACTCCAGAGAGAACACACACACACACACACTCCAGAGAGAACACACACACACACACACTCCAGAGAGAACACACACACACACACACACACACCAGAGAGAACACACACACACACACCAGAGAGAACACACACACACACACACTCCAGAGAGAACACACACACACTCCAGAGAGAACACACACACACACTCCAGAGAGAACACACACATACACACACACACTCTCTCCAGAGAGAACACACACACACTCTCCAGAGAGAACACACACACCAGAGAGAACACACACACACTCCAGAGAGAACACACACACACTCCAGAGAGAACACACACACACTCCAGAGAGAACACACACACACTCCAGAGAGAACACACACACACTCCAGAGAGAACACACACACACACACCAGAGAGAACACACACACCAGAGAGAACACACACACCAGAGAGAACACACACACACACACTCCAGAGAGAACACACACACACACCAGAGAGAACACACACACACTCTCCAGAGAGAACACACACACACTCTCCAGAGAGAACACACACACACACCAGAGAGAACACACACACACACACCAGAGAGAACACACACACACACTCCAGAGAGAACACACACACACTCTCCAGAGAGAACACACACACTCCAGAGAGAACACACACACACACTCCAGAGAGAACACACACACTCTCCAGAGAGAACACACACACACTCTCCAGAGAGAACACACACACACACACCAGAGAGAACACACACACACACTCCAGAGAGAACACACACACACTCTCCAGAGAGAACACACACACTCCAGAGAGAACACACACACACTCTCCAGAGAGAACACACACACACTCCAGAGAGAACACACACACACTCTCCAGAGAGAACACACACACTCCAGAGAGAACACACACACTCCAGAGAGAACACACACACACTCCAGAGAGAACACACACACTCTCCAGAGAGAACACACACACACTCTCCAGAGAGAACACACACACACTCTCCAGAGAGAACACACACACACACCAGAGAGAACACACACACACGCACTCTCCAGAGAGAACACACACACTCCAGAGAGAACACACACACACTCTCCAGAGAACACACACACACACACACCAGAGAGAACACACACACACACTCTCCAGAGAACACACACACACACACACCAGAGAGAACACACACACACACTCCAGAGAGAACACACACACACTCTCCAGAGAGAACACACACACTCCAGAGAGAACACACACACTCCAGAGAGAACACACACACACTCTCCAGAGAACACACACACACACACACCAGAGAGAACACACACACACACTCTCCAGAGAACACACACACACACACACCAGAGAGAACACACACACACACTCCAGAGAGAACACACACACACTCTCCAGAGAGAACACACACACTCCAGAGAGAACACACACACACACACTCCAGAGAGAACACACACACACGCACTCTCCAGAGAGAACACACACACTCCAGAGAGAACACACACACACTCTCCAGAGAGAACACACACACTCCAGAGAGAACACACACACTCCAGAGAGAACACACACACACACCAGAGAGAACACACACACTCTCCAGAGAGAACACACACACACCAGAGAGAACACACACACTCCAGAGAGAACACACACACACACACTCCAGAGAGAACACACACACTCCAGAGAGAACACACACACACTCCAGAGAACACACACACACACTCCAGAGAGAACACACACACACACACACTCTCACACACCCCCCGTGGGCCGCGCACCTCGTTCCGCAGAGGATCCATCTTGTACACGGACTGTAGCTGGTTTCGGAGCCGCATAGCGATCACCATCGGTCCCTGGGCAGCCGCCATGTTCCCGCTGGTGACGACACTTCCGGAACAGCCGTCACCTCCGGCTTGTGGCGGTTGTCATGGAGATGACGCACAGACCGTCTCGAGCTGTTTTCTTCTTGTTACCATGCGCCCCTGCTGGAGAGACCTGGGTGGAAGGCGGGGTTATGTAAATTTTAATAGTAGCTCCGGTAGCTACAGGGCGTGCCTAACGCTATAGAGGCGGGGTTATGTAAAAATGATTAGTAGCTCTGGTAGCTACAGGGGCGTGCCTAAAGCTATGGAGGCGGGGTTACGTGTGTGCGTGTGTAATGCTTACGTTACAGAGCTCCGCCCCTCACAAGTCATCTGTCTCCTGAGCAACAGGGACCGGCGGCAACACGGAAGTCTCCAGCCGTCCACAGCCATCCCCGTACCCCCCTCTATACCGCAGCCGT
The DNA here is from genome assembly GCF_032444005.1 of Ranitomeya imitator. NCBI lineage: Eukaryota > Metazoa > Chordata > Amphibia > Anura > Dendrobatidae > Ranitomeya > Ranitomeya imitator. Next base: position 1,213,201,146 of record NC_091282.1, on the reverse strand, counting down.
CCCCGTACACCCCTCTATACCACAGCCGTCCCCGTACCCCCCTCTATACCGCAGCCGTCCCCGTACACCCCTCTATACCACAGCCGTCCCCGTACCCCCCTCTATACCGCAGCCGTCCCCGTACACCCATCTATACCGCAGCCGTCCCCGTACACCCCTCTATACCGCAGCCGTCCCCGTACACCCCTCTATACCGCAGCCGTCCCCGTACACCCCTCTATACCACAGCCGTCCCCGTACACCCCTCTATACCGCAGCCGTCCCCGTACACCCCTCTATACCGCAGCCGTCCCCGTACACCCCTCTATACCGCAGCCGTCCCCGTACCCCCCTCTATACCGCAGCCGTCCCCGTACACCCCTCTATACCGCAGCCGTCCCCGTACACCCCTCTATACCGCAGCCGTCCCCGTACAGCCCTCTATACCGCAGCCGTCCCCGTACACCCCTCTATACCGCAGCCGTCCCCGTACACCCCTCTATACCACAGCCGTCCCCGTACAGCCCTCTATACCGCAGCCGTCCCCGTACACCCCTCTATACCGCAGCCGTCCCCGTACACCCCTCTATACCGCAGCCGTCCCCGTACATCCCTCTATACCGCAGCCGTCCCCGTACACCCCTCTGTACCGCAGCCGTCCCCGTACACCCCTCTATACCGCAGCCGTCCCCGTACACCCCTCTATACCGCAGCCGTCCCCGTACACCCCTCTATACCACAGCCGTCCCCGTACACCCCTCTATACCGCAGCCGTCCCCGTACACCCCTCTATACCGCAGCCGTCCCCGTACACCCCTCTATACCGCAGCCGTCCCCGTACACCCCTCTATACCACAGCCGTCCCCGTACACCCCTCTATACCGCAGCCGTCCCCGTACACCCCTCTATACCGCAGCCGTCCCCGTACACCCCTCTATACCGCAGCCGTCCCCGTACACCCCTCTATACCGCAGCCGTCCCCGTACATCCCTCTATACCGCAGCCGTCCCCGTACACCCCTCTATACCGCAGCCGTCCCCGTACCCCCCTCTATAACGCAGCCGTCCCCGTACATCCCTCTATACCGCAGCCGTCCCCGTACCCCCCTCTATACCACAGCCGTCCCCGTACACCCCTCTATACCGCAGCCGTCCCCGTACCCCCCTCTATACCGCAGCCGTCCCCATACAGCCGTCCCCGTACCCCCCTCTACACCGCAGCCGTCCCCGTACAGCCGTCCCCGTACCCCCCTCTATACCGCAGCCGTCCCCGTACACCCCTCTATACCGCAGCCGTCCCCGTACAGCCCTCTATACCGCAGCCGTCCCCGTACCCCCCTCTATACCGCAGCCGTCCCCGTACACCCCTCTATACCGCAGCCGTCCCCGTACACCCCTCTATACCGCAGCCGTCCCCGTACACCCCTCTATACCGCAGCCGTCCCCGTACACCCCTCTATACCGCAGCCGTCCCCGTACACCCCTCTATACCGCAGCCGTCCCCGTACACCCCTCTATACCGCAGCCGTCCCCGTACACCCCTCTATACCGCAGCCGTCCCCGTACACCCCTCTATACCGCAGCCGTCCCCGTACACCCCTCTATACCGCAGCCGTCCCCGTACACCCCTCTATACCGCAGCCGTCCCCGTACACCCCTCTATACCGCAGCCGTCCCCGTACACCCCTCTATACCGCAGCCGTCCCCGTACACCCCTCTATACCGCAGCCGTCCCCGTACACCCCTCTATACCGCAGCCGTCCCCGTACACCCCTCTATACCGCAGCCGTCCCCGTACACCCCTCTATACCGCAGCCGTCCCCGTACACCCCTCTATACCGCAGCCGTCCCCGTACACCCCTCTATACCGCAGCCGTCCCCGTACACCCCTCTATACCGCAGCCGTCCCCGTACACCCCTCTATACCGCAGCCGTCCCCGTACACCCCTCTATACCGCAGCCGTCCCCGTACACCCCTCTATACCGCAGCCGTCCCCGTACACCCCTCTATACCGCAGCCGTCTCCGTACACCCCTCTATACCGCAGCCGTCCCCGTACACCCCTCTATACCGCAGCCGTCCCCGTACACCCCTCTATACCGCAGCCGTCCCCGTACACCCCTCTATACCGCAGCCGTCCCCGTACACCCCTCTATACCGCAGCCGTCCCCGTACACCCCTCTATACCGCAGCCGTCCCCGTACACCCCTCTATACCGCAGCCGTCCCCGTACACCCCTCTATACCGCAGCCGTCCCCGTACACCCCTCTATACCGCAGCCGTCCCCGTACACCCCTCTATACCGCAGCCGTCCCCGTACACCCCTCTATACCGCAGCCGTCCCCGTACACCCCTCTATACCGCAGCCGTCCCCGTACAGCCGTCCCCGTACACCCCTCTATACCGCAGCCGTCCCCGTACATCCCTCTATACCGCAACCGTCCCCGTACACCCCTCTATACCGCAGCCGTCCCCGTACATCCCTCTATACCGCAGCCGTCCCCGTACACCCCTCTATACCGCAGCCGTCCCCGTACCCCCCTCTATACCGCAGCCGTCCCCGTACAGCCGTCCCCGTACACCCCTCTATACCGCAGCCGTCCCCGTACATCCCTCTATACCGCAGCCGTCCCCGTACACCCCTCTATACCGCAGCCGTCCCCGTACATCCCTCTATACCGCAGCCGTCCCCGTACACCCCTCTATACCGCAGCCGTCCCCGTACCCCCCTCTATACCGCAGCCGTCCCCGTACAGCCGTCCCCGTACACCCCTCTATACCGCAGCCGTCCCCGTACATCCCTCTATACCGCAGCCGTCCCCGTACACCCCTCTATACCGCAGCCGTCCCCGTACATCCCTCTATACCGCAGCCGTCCCCGTACACCCCTCTATACCGCAGCCGTCCCCGTACACCCCTCTATACCGCAGCCGTCCCCGTACATCCCTCTATACCGCAGCCGTCCCCGTACACCCCTCTATACCGCAGCCGTCCCCGTACAGCCCTCTATACCGCAGCCGTCCCCGGTACACCCCTCTATACCGCAGCCGTCCCCGTACCCCCCTCTATACCGCAGCCGTCCCCGTACACCCCTCTATACCGCAGCCGTCCCCGTACACCCCTCTATACCGCAGCCGTCCCCGTACATCCCTCTATACCGCAGCCGTCCCGGTACACCCCTCTATACCGCAGCCGTCCCCGTACACCCCTCTATACCGCAGCCGTCCCCGTACACCCCTCTATACCGCAGCCGTCCCCGTACATCCCTCTATACCGCAGCCGTCCCCGTACACCCCTCTATACCGCAGCCGTCCCCGTACAGCCCTCTATACCGCAGCCGTCCCCGTACACCCCTCTATACCGCAGCCGTCCCCGTACACCTCTCTATACCGCAGCCGTCCCCGTACACCCCTCTATACCGCAGCCGTCCCCGTACATCCCTCTATACCGCAGCCGTCCCCGTACACCCCTCTATACCGCAGCCGTCCCCGTACATCCCTCTATACCGCAGCCGTCCCCGTACATCCCTCTATACCGCAGCCGTCCCCGTACACCTCTCTATACCGCAGCCGTCCCCGTACCCCCCTCTATACCGCAGCCGTCCCCGTACAGCCGTCCCCGTACCCCCCTCTATACCGCAGCCGTCCCCGTACCCCCCTCTATACCACAGCCGTCCCCGTACACCCCTCTATACCGCAGCCGTCCCCGTACACCCCTCTATACCGCAGCCGTCCCCGTACAGCCCTCTATACTGCAGCCGTCCCCGTACACCCCTCTATACCGCAGCCGTCCCCGTACACCCCTCTATACCGCAGCCGTCCCCGTACACCCCTCTATACCGCAGCCGTCCCCGTACACCCCTCTATACCGCAGCCGTCCCCGTACACCCCTCTATACCGCAGCCGTCCCCGTACACCCCTCTATACCGCAGCCGTCCCCGTACACCCCTCTATACCGCAGCCGTCCCCGTACACCCCTCTATACCGCAGCCGTCCCCGTACACCCCTCTATACCGCAGCCGTCCCCGTACATCCCTCTATACCGCAGCCGTCCCCGTACACCCCTCTATACCGCAGCCGTCCCCGTACACCCCTCTATACCGCAGCCGTCCCCGTACACCCCTCTATACCGCAGCCGTCCCCGTACACCCCTCTATACCGCAGCCGTCCCCGTACACCCCTCTATACCGCAGCCGTCCCCGTACACCCCTCTATACCGCAGCCGTCCCCGTACACCCCTCTATACCGCAGCCGTCCCCGTACACCCCTCTATACCGCAGCCGTCCCCGTACACCCCTCTATACCGCAGCCGTCCCCGTACACCCCTCTATACCGCAGCCGTCCCCGTACACCCCTCTATACCGCAGCCGTCCCCGTACACCCCTCTATACCGCAGCCGTCCCCGTACACCCCTCTATACCGCAGCCGTCCCCGTACACCCCTCTATACCGCAGCCGTCCCCGTACACCCCTCTATACCGCAGCCGTCCCCGTACCCCCCTCTATACCGCAGCCGTCCCCGTACAGCCGTCCCCGTACACCCCTCTATACCGCAGCCGTCCCCGTACACCCCTCTATACCGCAGCCGTCCCCGTACACCCCTCTATACCGCAGCCGTCCCCGTACACCCCTCTATACCGCAGCCGTCCCCGTACACCCCTCTATACCGCAGCCGTCCCCGTACACCCCTCTATACCGCAGCCGTCCCCGTACCCCCCTCTATACCGCAGCCGTCCCCGTACCCCCCTCTATACCGCAGCCGTCCCCGTACACCCCTCTATACCACAGCCGTCCCCGTACACCCCGCTATACCACAGCCGTCCCCGTACATCCCTCTATACCGCAGCCGTCCCCGTACACCCCTCTATACCGCAGCCGTCCCCGTACACCCCTCTATACCGCAGCCGTCCCCGTACACCCCTCTATACCACAGCCGTCCCCGTACACCCCTCTATACCGCAGCCGTCCCCGTACACCCCTCTATACCGCAGCCGTCCCCGTACACCCCTCTATACCGCAGCCGTCGCCGTACCCCCTCTATACCGCAGCCTTCCCCGTACCCCCCTCTATACCGCAGCCGTCCCCGTACACCCCTCTATACCGCAGCCGTCCCCGTACACCCCTCTATACCACAGCCGTCCCCGTACACCCCTCTATACCGCAGCCTTCCCCGTACCCCCCTCTATACCGCACCCGTCCCCGTACACCCCTCTATACCGCAGCCGTCCCCGTACACCCCTCTATACCGCAGCCGTCCCCGTACCCCCCTCTATAACGCAGCCGTCCCCGTACACCCCTCTATACCGCAGCCGTCCCCGTACCCCCCTCTATACCGCAGCCGTCCCCGTACAGCCGTCCCCGTACCCCCCTCTACACCGCAGCCGTCCCCGTACAGCCGTCCCCGTACCCCCCTCTATACCGCAGCCGTCCCCGTACACCCCTCTATACTGCAGCCGTCCCCGTACAGCCCTCTATACCGCAGCCGTCCCCGTACCCCCCTCTATACCGCAGCCGTCCCCGTACACCCCTCTATACCGCAGCCGTCCCCGTACACCCCTCTATACCGCAGCCGTCCCCGTACACCCCTCTATACCGCAGCCGTCCCCGTACACCCCTCTATACCGCAGCCGTCCCCGTACACCCCTCTATACCGCAGCCGTCCCCGTACACCCCTCTATACCGCAGCCGTCCCCGTACACCCCTCTATACCGCAGCCGTCCCCGTACACCCCTCTATACCGCAGCCGTTCCCGTACACCCCTCTATACCGCAGCCGTCCCCGTACACCCCTCTATACCGCAGCCGTCCCCGTACACCCCTCTATACCGCAGCCGTCCCCGTACACCCCTCTATACCGCAGCCGTCCCCGTACACCCCTCTATACCGCAGCCGTCCCCGTACACCCCTCTATACCGCAGCCGTCCCCGTACACCCCTCTATACCGCAGCCGTCCCCGTACACCCCTCTATACCGCAGCCGTCCCCGTACACCCCTCTATACCGCAGCCGTCCCCGTACACCCCTCAATACCGCAGCCGTCCCCGTACACCCCTCTATACCGCAGCCGTCCCCGTACACCCCTCTATACCGCAGCCGTCCCCGTACACCCCTCTATACCGCAGCCGTCCCCGTACATCCCTCTATACCGCAGCCGTCCCCGTACACCCCTCTATACCGCAGCCGTCCCCGTACACCCCTCTATACCGCAGCCGTCCCCGTACACCCCTCTATACCGCAGCCGTCCCCGTACACCCCTCTATACCGCAGCCGTCCCCGTACACCCCTCTATACCGCAGCCGTCCCCGTACACCCCTCTATACCGCAGCCGTCCCCGTACACCCCTCTATACCGCAGCCGTCCCCGTACACCCCTCTATACCGCAGCCGTCCCCGTACACCCCTCTATACCGCAGCCGTCCCCGTACACCCCTCTATACCGCAGCCGTCCCCGTACACCCCTCTATACCGCAGCCGTCCCCGTACACCCCTCTATACCGCAGCCGTCCCCGTACACCCCTCTATACCGCAGCCGTCCCCGTACACCCCTCTATACCGCAGCCGTCCCCGTACAGCCGTCCCCGTACACCCCTCTATACCGCAGCCGTCCCCGTACATCCCTCTATACCGCAACCGTCCCCGTACACCCCTCTATACCGCAGCCGTCCCCGTACATCCCTCTATACCGCAGCCGTCCCCGTACACCCCTCTATACCGCAGCCGTCCCCGTACCCCCCTCTATACCGCAGCCGTCCCCGTACAGCCGTCCCCGTACACCCCTCTATACCGCAGCCGTCCCCGTACATCCCTCTATACCGCAGCCGTCCCCGTACACCCCTCTATACCGCAGCCGTCCCCGTACATCCCTCTATACCGCAGCCGTCCCCGTACACCCCTCTATACCGCAGCCGTCCCCGTACCCCCCTCTATACCGCAGCCGTCCCCGTACAGCCGTCCCCGTACACCCCTCTATACCGCAGCCGTCCCCGTACATCCCTCTATACCGCAGCCGTCCCCGTACACCCCTCTATACCGCAGCCGTCCCCGTACATCCCTCTATACCGCAGCCGTCCCCGTACACCCCTCTATACCGCAGCCGTCCCCGTACACCCCTCTATACCGCAGCCGTCCCCGTACATCCCTCTATACCGCAGCCGTCCCCGTACACCCCTCTATACCGCAGCCGTCCCCGTACAGCCCTCTATACCGCAGCCGTCCCCGGTACACCCCTCTATACCGCAGCCGTCCCCGTACCCCCCTCTATACCGCAGCCGTCCCCGTACACCCCTCTATACCGCAGCCGTCCCCGTACACCCCTCTATACCGCAGCCGTCCCCGTACATCCCTCTATACCGCAGCCGTCCCGGTACACCCCTCTATACCGCAGCCGTCCCCGTACACCCCTCTATACCGCAGCCGTCCCCGTACACCCCTCTATACCGCAGCCGTCCCCGTACATCCCTCTATACCGCAGCCGTCCCCGTACACCCCTCTATACCGCAGCCGTCCCCGTACAGCCCTCTATACCGCAGCCGTCCCCGTACACCCCTCTATACCGCAGCCGTCCCCGTACACCTCTCTATACCGCAGCCGTCCCCGTACACCCCTCTATACCGCAGCCGTCCCCGTACATCCCTCTATACCGCAGCCGTCCCCGTACACCCCTCTATACCGCAGCCGTCCCCGTACATCCCTCTATACCGCAGCCGTCCCCGTACATCCCTCTATACCGCAGCCGTCCCCGTACACCTCTCTATACCGCAGCCGTCCCCGTACCCCCCTCTATACCGCAGCCGTCCCCGTACAGCCGTCCCCGTACCCCCCTCTATACCGCAGCCGTCCCCGTACCCCCCTCTATACCACAGCCGTCCCCGTACACCCCTCTATACCGCAGCCGTCCCCGTACACCCCTCTATACCGCAGCCGTCCCCGTACAGCCCTCTATACTGCAGCCGTCCCCGTACACCCCTCTATACCGCAGCCGTCCCCGTACACCCCTCTATACCGCAGCCGTCCCCGTACACCCCTCTATACCGCAGCCGTCCCCGTACACCCCTCTATACCGCAGCCGTCCCCGTACACCCCTCTATACCGCAGCCGTCCCCGTACACCCCTCTATACCGCAGCCGTCCCCGTACACCCCTCTATACCGCAGCCGTCCCCGTACACCCCTCTATACCGCAGCCGTCCCCGTACACCCCTCTATACCGCAGCCGTCCCCGTACATCCCTCTATACCGCAGCCGTCCCCGTACACCCCTCTATACCGCAGCCGTCCCCGTACACCCCTCTATACCGCAGCCGTCCCCGTACACCCCTCTATACCGCAGCCGTCCCCGTACACCCCTCTATACCGCAGCCGTCCCCGTACACCCCTCTATACCGCAGCCGTCCCCGTACACCCCTCTATACCGCAGCCGTCCCCGTACACCCCTCTATACCGCAGCCGTCCCCGTACACCCCTCTATACCGCAGCCGTCCCCGTACACCCCTCTATACCGCAGCCGTCCCCGTACACCCCTCTATACCGCAGCCGTCCCCGTACACCCCTCTATACCGCAGCCGTCCCCGTACACCCCTCTATACCGCAGCCGTCCCCGTACACCCCTCTATACCGCAGCCGTCCCCGTACACCCCTCTATACCGCAGCCGTCCCCGTACACCCCTCTATACCGCAGCCGTCCCCGTACCCCCCTCTATACCGCAGCCGTCCCCGTACAGCCGTCCCCGTACACCCCTCTATACCGCAGCCGTCCCCGTACATCCCTCTATACCGCAGCCGTCCCCGTACACCCCTCTATACCGCAGCCGTCCCCGTACATCCCTCTATACCGCAGCCGTCCCCGTACACCCCTCTATACCGCAGCCGTCCCCGTACCCCCCTCTATACCGCAGCCGTCCCCGTACAGCCGTCCCCGTACACCCCTCTATACCGCAGCCGTCCCCGTACATCCCTCTATACCGCAGCCGTCCCCGTACACCCCTCTATACCGCAGCCGTCCCCGTACATCCCTCTATACCGCAGCCGTCCCCGTACACCCCTCTATACCGCAGCCGTCCCCGTACCCCCCTCTATACCGCAGCCGTCCCCGTACAGCCGTCCCCGTACACCCCTCTATACCGCAGCCGTCCCCGTACATCCCTCTATACCGCAGCCGTCCCCGTACACCCCTCTATACCGCAGCCGTCCCCGTACATCCCTCTATACCGCAGCCGTCCCCGTACACCCCTCTATACCGCAGCCGTCCCCGTACCCCCCTCTATACCGCAGCCGTCCCCGTACAGCCGTCCCCGTACACCCCTCTATACCGCAGCCGTCCCCGTACATCCCTCTATACCGCAGCCGTCCCCGTACACCCCTCTATACCGCAGCCGTCCCCGTACATCCCTCTATACCGCAGCCGTCCCCGTACACCCCTCTATACCGCAGCCGTCCCCGTACACCCCTCTATACCGCAGCCGTCCCCGTACATCCCTCTATACCGCAGCCGTCCCCGTACACCCCTCTATACCGCAGCCGTCCCCGTACAGCCCTCTATACCGCAGCCGTCCCCGGTACACCCCTCTATACCGCAGCCGTCCCCGTACCCCCCTCTATACCGCAGCCGTCCCCGTACACCCCTCTATACCGCAGCCGTCCCCGTACACCCCTCTATACCGCAGCCGTCCCCGTACATCCCTCTATACCGCAGCCGTCCCGGTACACCCCTCTATACCGCAGCCGTCCCCGTACACCCCTCTATACCGCAGCCGTCCCCGTACACCCCTCTATACCGCAGCCGTCCCCGTACATCCCTCTATACCGCAGCCGTCCCCGTACACCCCTCTATACCGCAGCCGTCCCCGTACAGCCCTCTATACCGCAGCCGTCCCCGTACACCCCTCTATACCGCAGCCGTCCCCGTACACCTCTCTATACCGCAGCCGTCCCCGTACACCCCTCTATACCGCAGCCGTCCCCGTACATCCCTCTATACCGCAGCCGTCCCCGTACACCCCTCTATACCGCAGCCGTCCCCGTACATCCCTCTATACCGCAGCCGTCCCCGTACATCCCTCTATACCGCAGCCGTCCCCGTACACCTCTCTATACCGCAGCCGTCCCCGTACCCCCCTCTATACCGCAGCCGTCCCCGTACAGCCGTCCCCGTACCCCCCTCTATACCGCAGCCGTCCCCGTACCCCCCTCTATACCACAGCCGTCCCCGTACACCCCTCTATACCGCAGCCGTCCCCGTACACCCCTCTATACCGCAGCCGTCCCCGTACAGCCCTCTATACCGCAGCCGTCCCCGTACACCCCTCTATACCGCAGCCGTCCCCGTACACCCCTCTATACCGCAGCCGTCCCCGTACACCCCTCTATACCGCAGCCGTCCCCGTACACCCCTCTATACCGCAGCCGTCCCCGTACACCCCTCTATACCGCAGCCGTCCCCGTACACCCCTCTATACCGCAGCCGTCCCCGTACACCCCTCTATACCGCAGCCGTCCCCGTACACCCCTCTATACCGCAGCCGTCCCCGTACACCCCTCTATACCGCAGCCGTCCCCGTACACCCCTCTATACCGCAGCCGTCCCCGTACACCCCTCTATACCGCAGCCGTCCCCGTACACCCCTCTATACCGCAGCCGTCCCCGTACACCCCTCTATACCGCAGCCGTCCCCGTACACCCCTCTATACCGCAGCCGTCCCCGTACACCCCTCTATACCGCAGCCGTCCCCGTACACCCCTCTATACCGCAGCCGTCCCCGTACACCCCTCTATACCGCAGCCGTCCCCGTACACCCCTCTATACCGCAGCCGTCCCCGTACACCCCTCTATACCGCAGCCGTCCCCGTACACCCCTCTATACCGCAGCCGTCCCCGTACACCCCTCTATACCGCAGCCGTCCCCGTACACCCCTCTATACCGCAGCCGTCCCCGTACACCCCTCTATACCGCAGCCGTCCCCGTACACCCCTCTATACCGCAGCCGTCCCCGTACACCCCTCTATACCGCAGCCGTCCCCGTACACCCCTCTATACCGCAGCCGTCCCCGTACACCCCTCTATACCGCAGCCGTCCCCGTACACCCCTCTATACCGCAGCCGTCCCCGTACCCCCCTCTATACCGCAGCCGTCCCCGTACAGCCGTCCCCGTACACCCCTCTATACCGCAGCCGTCCCCGTACATCCCTCTATACCGCAGCCGTCCCCGTACACCCCTCTATACCGCAGCCGTCCCCGTACATCCCTCTATACCGCAGCCGTCCCCGTACACCCCTCTATACCGCAGCCGTCCCCGTACCCCCCTCTATACCGCAGCCGTCCCCGTACAGCCGTCCCCGTACACCCCTCTATACCGCAGCCGTCCCCGTACATCCCTCTATACCGCAGCCGTCCCCGTACACCCCTCTATACCGCAGCCGTCCCCGTACATCCCTCTATACCGCAGCCGTCCCCGTACACCCCTCTATACCGCAGCCGTCCCCGTACCCCCCTCTATACCGCAGCCGTCCCCGTACAGCCGTCCCCGTACACCCCTCTATACCGCAGCCGTCCCCGTACATCCCTCTATACCGCAGCCGTCCCCGTACACCCCTCTATACCGCAGCCGTCCCCGTACATCCCTCTATACCGCAGCCGTCCCCGTACAGCCCTCTATACCGCAGCCGTCCCCGTACACCCCTCTATACCACAGCCGTCCCCGTACACCCCTCTATACCGCAGCCGTCCCCGTACACCCCTCTATACCACAGCCGTCCCCGTACACCCCTCTATACCGCAGCCGTCCCCGTACACCTCTATATACCGCAGCCGTCCCCATACACCCCTCTATACCGCAGCCGTCCCCGTACACCCCTCTATACCGCAGCCGTCCCCGTACACCCCTCTATATCGCAGCCTTCCCCGTACACCTCTCTATACCACAGCCGTCCCCGTACACCCCTCTATACCGCAGCCGTCCCCGTACACCCCTCTATACCGCAGCCTTCCCCGTACAGCCCTCTATACCGCAGCCATCCCCGTACATCCCTCTATACCGCAGCCATCCCCGTACACCTCTCTATACCGCAGCCGTCCCCGTACACCTCTATATACCGCAGCCGTCCCCGTACACCCCTCTATACCGCAGCCGTCCCCGTACACCTCTATATACCGCAGCCGTCCCCGTACACCCCTCTATACCACAGCCGTCCCCGTACACCCCTCTATACCGCAGCCTTCCCCGTACACCCCTCTATACCACAGTCGTCCCTGTACACCCATCTATACCGCAGCCGTCCCCGTACACCCCTCTATACTGCAGCCGTCCCCGTACACCCCTCTATACCGCAGCCGTCCCCGTACACCCCTCTATACCGCAGCCTTCCCCGTACACCCCTCTATACCGCAGCCGTCCCCGTACACCCCTCTATACCACAGCCGTCCCCGTACAGCCCTCTATACCACAGTCGTCCCCGTACAGCCCTCTATACCGCAGCCGTCCCCGTACACCCCTCTATACCGCAGCCGTCCCCGTACACCCCGCTATACCACAGCTGTCCCCGTACAGCCCTCTATACCACAGCCGTCACCGCACACCCCTCTGTACCACAGCCGTCCCCGTACACCCCTCTATACCACAGCTGTCCCCGTGCACACCCCTCTATACCACAGCCGTCACCGTACACCCCTCTATACCACAGCCGTCTCTGTACAGCCCTCTATACCACAGCCGTCACCGCACACCCCTCTATACCACAGCCGTCTCTGTACACACCTCTCTGTACTACAGCCGTCCCCGTACACTCTATACCACAGCCGTCCCCGTACTCACCCCTCTATACCACAGCCATCCCCGTAGACCCCTCTATACCGCAGCCGTCCCCGTACACCCCTCTATACCGCAGCCATCCCTGTACACACATCTACAGTTGTGGCCAAAAGTATTGACTCCCCTGCAATTCTGTGAGATAATACTCAGTTTCTTCCTGAAAATGATTGCAAACACAAATTCTGTGGTATTATCTTCATTTAATGTGTCTTTGTCACAATATTGTATGAAATGTTGTCACGATTCCCCTGACCGCTGTCACCAATTGGTCAGGATTCCCACCGTGACCGTCACCCCTACGTCACGGATTGAGGTGACTTTAGGCCAACAGACGGCTATCACATGTGCAGGGAGGCTTATCTTAGTTATCCCTCCACTCCACGATGTGATGAAAAAACACACAAGGCTATTGACCTCTTAGTTTACAGCAGGGGCTTATTCTAGGTATCCCACTGCTTTCAATATACCACAAACTGCAGGGATTTATGTATATCCCACTTACAGTTCCACTTAACACTTGCAGCTCTCTGGCGCCCCCCTTACTCTCAGGTCAGATTAGGTACTGCACCCTGGGTAATTAGTCGCCAGAAAGGCTGCCTTCTATGTACTGGCTATTGGGCACGCTGCAGCGACGCGATAACTACTCCCACTCAGGCAGGAACAATAATTATTAACCCCGCAGCCGCTTCAGCATCACCCAAAAGTCTGCACACTATCGGTATCACTGCCACCAGCTTCGATTAAACGGGTCCGAAGCTAACCCAACACAACAGTAACAGTAGCGTATTTTCCCTTCAAGAGACTTAGGGTACGGTTTAGAACAGGAGAACGGACTAATATATAATATTATATCCCATAAAAAATTAGGCAGTGCTTTATCAAAAATATTTTATAAAGATGTTACAAATGAGACAATTGCAAATATGTACAAGGGTAATTATGAAATAAACAGGGATTAAATAAGAAAAGGTAACACTCACATGTTCTCAGTTCAGGTCAGGCAAAACCATGCTGCAGGCAGACCCCCAGATGTCCCAATGCATAGTACAGATCAAGTCCTCAGGCAACAAAACTCCAACTGCTGGCTGGGTTAAGTGTGGGGGCTTATATACTCCAGCCTTGGGGCATCACTAATGATATTCACTGAGGTCTCCGAGATATTTACGTTGTGAGACTCTCAGGACAAAGACATTCCTGACTAAGAAGGGAGGGGCCACCGGTGGCTTTGCATGATTGGTCACCTGCAGTGTAAGGCCACACCCTGCTCACACACAGCTTCAGGTTACCCAGTGTTTGTCCTAGGGCTGATTGGTTGTATTCAGGAAGGGAAAAAAGAGGGGGGGTTTTACAGCGACCATGTGTTTCACAGCACTATGGTTAGCGGTGCCGAATTCCCTCAGCTATGGTGCTAAAAGGCAGAGAAACTACTACCGATTTTATACATTGTCCTCACACCTCCCCCTTTTGGTCTGCGCTAGGGAGGCAGAACCCCACGGTATGCCTCCATGAGCACCTCAGTAGGTTCACCCTGGCGGGACAGTCCATCTGCATTCCCATGCTCTTTGCCCGTTTTGTGTTCAATGGTGAAGTCAAACTGCTGAAGGGCAAGGCTCCAGCGTAGCAACCTGCCGTTGGTTCCACACATGGCGTTTAGCCAGCGCAGAGGGTCGTGGTCGGTCACCACAGTGAAGGGGCGACCGTACAGGTAGTGCTGCAAGCGCTGCAGGGCCCAGACTATGGCCAGGCACTCCTTCTCGATTGTGGAGTAGGCCACTTCCCTCGGCAAAAGTTTCCGGCTCAGGTATAACACGGGGTGCTCTTGGTCCTCCGAGTCAACCTGGCTGAGCACAGCACCAAGGCCAAACTCGCTGGCGTCGGTCTGCACCAAGTACGGTCGACTGCTGTCGACTGCTTTCAACACAGGGGCGTTGCACAGTGCGGTTTTCAACGCCTGGAAGGCCCCCTCACAGCCATCTGTCCAGTTGACGATGTGGGGTAGCTTCTTCCTGGTGAGGTCCGTCAAAGGTTTTGCCAGGCTACTATAGTGCTGTACGAAGCGCCTATAGTACCCTGCAGTGCCCAAGAAGGACATCACCTGTTTCTTGGTCACGGGAGTGGGCCAGTTCACGATCACTCCCACTTTGTCAGGCTCTGGCTTCAGGGTGTTCCCGCCTACCCGGTGCCCCAGGTAGTGAACCTCCCTCATGCCCATCTGGCACTTTCCCGGCTTGATAGTCAGTCCTGCTTGGTGAATTCGCCTGAGCACCTCCTCGAGATGCTGCAGGTGTTCCTTCCAGGAGGGACTGAAGATGGCAATGTCATCCAAGTACGCCACGGCGTACGTCTCCAGTCCCTGAAGCAGGAGGTTGACCATCCGCTGGAAAGTGGCAGGGGCATTCTTCATGCCAAAGGGCATGACCGTGGACTCGTACAGTCCAAAGGGTGTGATAAAGGCGGACTTCTCCTGCGCCTCGGGGCTCAAGGGAATCTGCCAGTATCCTCTACTCAAATCCATTATTGTCAGGTATTTTGCGCCAGCTAACTTCTCAAGCAGCTCCTCGATGCGCGGCATGGGGTGCGCGTCAGAGGCTGTGATGGCGTTGAGTCCCCTGTAGTCCACGCAGAACCGGGTGGTCCGGTCCTTCTTTGGCACGAGAACTACAGGTGAGGCCCACGCACTCTTTGACCGTCGAATCACCCCCAGCTGTAACATCTCATCAATCTCTTGGCGCATAATCTGCTGCACCTGGTCAGAGATTCGATAGGGTGTTCGCCGTAGTGGGGCGTGATTCCCGGTGTCCACCTCGTGGACTGCTAACTCAGTCCTCCCAGGTCGGTTGGAGAACACGACCCGGAAGGGTTCCAGTGTGGTTTGCAACTGCACCCGCTGGGGTTCAGTTAACGAGGCGCTTACCTCAACATCCTCGATGGACCCATTGGCCTTGGCTTGGGCCAGCATGTCCAGGAGGGTGTCTTCCTCACCGTCTTCGGGCAAGCTGCAGACCGGTAGGACGAAAGGTTCACGTTCGTGATGAGCCTTCATCATGTTGACGTGAAAGGCCTTTCGCCTGCCCCGAGCGTGGTCAAGCGTGACCACGTAAGTGACCGGGTTGAGCTGTTGGTGGACGACGTACGGGCCCTCCCAGGCGGCCTGAAGCTTATCCGTTGGTACGGGGACCAGCACCCACACCTTTTGACCCACGTGGTAGGTCCGCTCCCGGGCGTTCTGGTCGTACCAGTGCTTCTGATCAGCCTGAGCCTGCATCATGTTGTCATGCACCAACTGCGTCAAGGTCTGCATCTTGTCACGGAAGCGCATGACATACTCCACTATGGACACTTCAGAAGGGTTCGGCTCCTCTTCCCAGGATTCTCTTACCAACCCAAGGGGTCCCCGGACTCGCCTGCCGTACAGGAGCTCGAAGGGGGAGAACCCCGTCGAGGCCTGCGGAACCTCTCGGTAAGCGAACAGCAGGTGTGGGAGGTACCGCTCCCAGTCGCGCCCTTGGGTCTCAACCAGCATGCGTAGCATCTGTTTGAGGGTACCATTGAAGCGTTCACACAGGCCATTGGTCTGTGGGTGATACGCACTCGATACCAGGTGCTTCACCTGCATTCTCTTACAGAGAGCCTCCATTAGGCGAGACATAAATTGGGTCCCTTAATCAGTAAGCATTTCCCTGGGAAATCCTACACGTGAAAAGATGGCCAACAGGGCATCCGCCACCTTATCTGCCCTAGTTGACGACAGAGCTACTGCCTCTGGGTACCGGGTAGCATAGTCTACCACAGTAAGGATGTATTGCTTTCCAGAGCTGCTGGGGACGGCCAGCGGGCCCACAATGTCCACCGCGATCCTCTGGAAAGGCTCCTCTATCACCAGCTGTCTTTCCCTCAACCACTCCTTTTGTGATTCTCCGGGTGCTGTCTCCCGGTACAACCTTCCTTGTTCCCAGAACACCTTCTCCTTATCAGTCTCGGAGAAGCGCGTCCCGGCGAGTTGTCTCAAACTCTCTAGGCTCGCATCTGTGTGCAGAGCGGCCTGAAACTCCTGGCTAGGGGAAGCCAGAAGCTATGTCAGGGTCCCTTCCCCATGGGAACCCTCTTGGACCTGCTCTGGGTCCACCTCTGGTTCAGTCACAGTGATGACTGAGGAGGGTCCGGAAGGCAGACAGTTATCTGCGTTCCGGGCACTCTGACTGCGGGTGACAGCAGCTATGTAGGCTGTCTCCCCGGGGGTTTCTACAGGCCCATCAGCCGGCGCTGCTATGGGCTCTACCTCCCCATCCACCCCCAACACTTCAGGGGCAGTGCTACTTATGGGCCAGTTACCTTCCTCGGTGGCACTGGTCACTTTCATGGCATCACCTTCCTCACGGTTCCCATGCATCTCCCCATTTCCTGTAGCACCGACACTTGCCCCTGTTAGGGGTTCCTCAGCCGTCTCACTCCGCAGAGCGACGTGGCTGGGCACGCCTGTACCTATGGACACATTAACCTTCACAGAAAAATCATTATCAGGTTCAGCTGGCACAGGTACAACATTTTCACCATTAATCCTAGGGAAAAAATGGTTATTAGATGCATCATTACAAGATAAAGCATGGTCAGGTAACACATGCGATTTCCCATCATCATCATCAGGGTTAACTTTACCCGCATTAGTAGATTGGGGAGGGGTGTCAGGAATGTAGTATGCAAACATCCTCCCCAAATCAGTCCCCAACAAAACATCAGTGGGCAAATTATCAGACAGCCCCACTTCCTTCACCCCGCTCCCAGCACCCCAATCAATAAAAACCCGGGCCATCGGTAAGGGACAGCTGATGCCCCCAATCCCAGTGACAGTTAGGGTTTTCCCCGGAATGATTTCTTCAGGGGCCGCCAGTTCGGGTCGGATGAGGGTTCGTTCAGCCCCGGTGTCTTTGAGGCCTGTCGCAACATGGCCTCCCAAAGTGACGTGCTGTACATTGTCACACACCCTCCCAACCACACCACCCACCAAAAGAACTGCTGAATTAGGCCCTGGGGCCTTGGCTGGGGTGTTCTTCTGCTTGGCTGGGCAGTAGGTACTGATTTGACCAGTCTGATGGCAGGTGAAACACGTGCGAGGTTCGGTGGTAGGTCTGGTGTTGTTGGCCACAGGGCCAGGACCTCTGGTGTGTTGGCTGGCAGGGGTACTGGCGTTGGTTGCAGGCTTACCCCCTCTCCAGCTGGTGGTGACTGGCTTCCGCACTTCCGATCTACGGTTGGCCTCATAGGCGTCGGCAATCTGCGCTGCTTTCGTCACGTCTTTGGGTTCTCTGTCCATCACGAACTGTCGCACCTCAGCTGGGCAAAGATGAAAGAACTGGTCTTTGATCATCAGGTCTCGCAGCTGTGCAAAGGTGGTCACTGACAGTCCTTGGGTCCACTGGTCAAAGTGGGTCCCCAGTCCATGCACCACATCACTGTAACTGTCGTGTGGGCCACGTTGGAGGGTCCGGAACTTTCTACGGTACACCTCCGGTGTAAGCTGGTACTTAGGCTATCAGAGCCTGCTTGATGGCCTCATAGTCACCATCTTGTTCTTGAGGGAGGGCAGCAAACGCCTCCAGAGCTTTACCTCTCAGCCCTGGTGTCAGGTATCATGCCCATTCATCTGTAGGCAGCCGGTACTGTCTGCAGGCTTTCTCAAAGGCCCGCAGAAAAGTGTCCAAGTCCCCGTCCTTCTCCATAACAGGGAAGTGATCGGGCCGGGGCTTAGGCATCTGAGCGCTGCTGGGCTCACGGCTGGACTGGGACGACCCCTGCATTTGCAGTCGGGCCATCTGCAGCTGGTACTCCCGCTCCGCTTGCCGCTCGGCTCGCTCATGGTATTGCTGAATCAGCTGCCGACGTCCCTCTAGGTCATCTGCGGCGCATTGTTGCAGAGCAAGCTGCAGGAGGAGGTCTGCACCCCCCTGGTTGCCAGTAGGGCCCGTATTCGGTGGTTGGACCTCTGCTGCAGCCTCATGTTCGCTTGTGCTGGCTTCTGCGGCCTCTGGGCTCTGTGGCCTGGCTTGGTCAGCTTCAAATTGCACCAGTTCAGCGACCATTTGAGTCTTGGTCTTACCCTGGGGGTTCAGGCCATGGTACGTGCATATCCCAGCAAGAATGTCCTTCTTCTGCTGGTTGTACCAGGCTTCCCCTTTCGCAGCCATGGTTGCCAAATAAAAGATAGGATAGAAAAACGAAGAGAAAGGGAAGGGATAATTACCAGTACGCAATTGTCTCACAACTAAAAAGCACTGAGTTCGTTCTCCAAACTTATTTGCGCAGAGTCCTCGCAAGAACTTTCTGCAAGTTTTTAGTGAGAGGAATGATTACTCAAACCAAATCACAAATGCTCTAAGATATCCCACCGCCTTGCCACCAATTGTCAGGATTCCCCTGACCGCTGTCACCAATTGGTCAGGATTCCCACCGTGACCGTCACCCCTACGTCACGGATTGAGGTGACTTTAGGCCAACAGACGGCTATCACATGTGCAGGGAGGCTTATCTTAGTTATCCCTCCACTCCACGATGTGATGAAAAAACACACACAAGGCTATTGACCTCTTAGTTTACAGCAGGGGCTTATTCTAGGTATCCCACTGCTTTCAATATACCACAAACTGCAGGGATTTATGTATATCCCACTTACAGTTCCACTTAACACTTGCAGCTCTCTGGCGCCCCCCTTACTCTCAGGTCAGATTAGGTACTGCACCCTGGGTAATTAGTCGCCAGAAAGGCTGCCTGCTATGTACTTGCTATTGGGCACGCTGCAGCGACGCGATAACTACTCCCACTCAGGCAGGAACAATAATTATTAACCCCGCAGCCGCTTCAGCATCACCCAAAAGTCTGCACACTATCGGTATCACTGCCACCAGCTTCGATTAAACGGGTCCGAAGCTAACCCAACACAACAGTAACAGTAGCGTATTTTCCCTTCAAGAGACTTAGGGTACGGTTTAGAACAGGAGAACGGACTAATATATAATATTATATCCCATAAAAAATTAGGCAGTGCTTCATCAAAAATATTTTATAAAGATGTTACAAATGAAACAATTGCAAATATGTACAAGGGTAATTATGAAATAAACAGGGATTAAATAAGAAAAGGTAACACTCACATGTTCTCAGTTCAGGTCAGGCAAAACCATGCTGCAGGCAGACCCCCAGATGTCCCAATGCATAGTACAGATCAAGTCCTCAGGCAACAAAACTCCAACTGCTGGCTGGGTTAAGTGTGGGGGCTTATATACTCCAGCCTTGGGGCATCACTAATGATATTCACTGAGGTCTCCGAGATATTTACGTTGTGAGACTCTCAGGACAAAGACATTCCTGACTAAGAAGGGAGGGACCACCGGTGGCTTTGCATGATTGGTCACCTGCAGTGTAAGGCCACACCCTGCTCACACACAGCTTCAGGTTACCCAGTGTTTGTCCTAGGGCTGATTGGTTGTATTCAGGAAGGGAAAAAAGAGGGGGGGTTTTACAGCGACCATGTGTTTCACAGCACCATGGTTAGCGGTGCCGAATTCCCTCAGCTATGGTGCTAAAAGGCAGAGAAACTACTACCGATTTTATACATTGTCCTCACAAATGTAATATGATTTTGTTGCTTTGCCTGTGAGCAGCCATGCTGCGGGCTAAAAAAAAACCTCTGTGCGTTTCTGCTGTGTGTAGAAGAGGTTTTTTTTGCTTCTAGCTGCAAATTCCTGACTCTTTGCAACTTACTCATTCCCTCCCACCTAAAGAATTTATACGACCGCTGTAGTTGCAATAGACAATTGTACCAGCTGTACTGCTCTGATATCCCTCTCAAGACATGCGGTTCTTTGTCCTGTTATAGTGAGATATTGGGCCAAAGATTTGGGCTAGGAAAATAATAAGTCCATGTTGCGAATCTCCATCGGCGGATCTGTCAGCCAGTGTAAGCGCAAGCTTCTAATTCCAACAGGTACCGATTTCTCCGGAACTGGGTGTCCCAACTAGCCCAAATTTGGTCTAATTAGAAAGCCAATTTTAAAATAAGCTGAATGCTGGGTGTGTTATGATTCTGACATGTTCGGGAACGAAAATACAAGAATTATACGAATTGTTGGAGAAAACTGTACAGCTGAGGAGAGAGGAGGGCGATGTTAACTCAACCTCTTTAGTGATGTCACGAGGCCGCAGTTTATAAGTCTCTACACTTAACCCAGCCTTTAGTCTTACCTGAGGAGCTCTTACTGCCAGCCCTGATGCATTGGGATATTTATGAACTCCGCCCACTAGCCTGGTATTGCCTGCAATGACCTGAACACATGTAAGTGTTAACTTCTCATTTAACCCCTGTTATTTTATAATTACCTTGTACATATTTTTAATTGTCTCTTTTGTAACATCCTTGTAATAATTTTTATAAAACACTGCCTTATCTTTCGGAGTAAAATATCTAAATTACTAGTTTCGTTCTTCCTGCTCTAAAACATACCCTAAGTCTCCTGAAGGGAATTACGCTACTGTTTTGGGTTAGCTACGGACCCGTTTAATCGACGCTGGTGGCAGCATACCTTGTTTTGTGCCTTTGGGAGTCATTGTAGCGACGGCGGCGTTGATAATTATTGTTCCTGCCTGAGTGGGAGTAGTTATATCACCTCGCTGCAGCGTGCCCAATAGCCAGTACATAGCAGGCAGCCTTTCTGGCGACTAATTGCTCTAGGTGTGTGAGGGTGATCTCTTAAAGTGAGATCAATATGACTGCTTGTACCTGACCAAATATAAACTGAGTGCTAGCTTAGGTGATAGGAATGCATCGGACACACATACGATACAGACAGCCTCTCTCAGTGAAAGTTTTCCCCAACTAAACTTTATTCTGAACAAAAGCATATACTAAGAGCAGGAAATAGGGGGGTCGCACAACTTCTGTTCAGCTAGTCACTTTGTAATTGGTTTAGTCCAAGCTTCATTTCCAAATATGGTATATCCATGTCTTCACTCCTGCATTCCAAAGATTCCTTCCAAGTCTTCAAGGATCTTCAAGACAGTTTCAAAGACATAATCGCCATCTTGCTACACCATATCTGAACTTACTTATATAAGGTTTAATAATTGATTTCATTAGACTTTCTCCTTCACAGGTGCAGTACCTAATCTGACCTGAGGGTAAGGGGGGCGCCAGAGAGCTGCAAGTTCTCAAGCGGAACTGTACAGCGGGATATACATAAATCCCTGCAGTTCGTGTTATATTGTAGAGCAGTGGGATAACTAAAATAAGCCCCTGCTGTAAACTAAGAGGTCAATAGCCTTGTGTGTGTTTTCATCACATTGTAGCAGTGGAGGGATAACTAAGATAAGCCACCTGCACATGAGATAGCCGTCTGTTGGCCTAAAGTCACCCCGATTCGTGACTTAGGGGTGACAGTCACGGTGTGAATCATGACATATTGGTGGCAGCATGTTGGGATCTTAGAGCATTAGTGATCTGGTTTGAGCAATCATTCCTCTCACTAAAAATTTACAAAGTTCTTGCGAGGACTCTGTGCAAATAAGTTTGGAGAACGAACTCCGTGTTTATTAGTTCTGAGAAAATTGTGTGTACTGGTCATTATCCCCTCCCTTTCTCTTCGTTTTTCTATCCTATCTTTTATTTGGCAACCATGGCTGCGAAAGGAGAAGCCTGGTACACCCAGCAGAAGAAAGACACTCTTGTTGGGATATGCACGTGCCATGGCAAGTCCAAGGATCAAATGGTCACTGAACTGGTGAAATTTGAAGCAGACAAAGCCAGGCTGCAGAAGCCAGCACGAGCAGAGGTGGTGCTGCTGCAGAGGTTCAACCACTGAATGCCGGCCCTACTTGCAACCAGGGGAGCGCAGACCTCCGCCTGCAGCTGGCTCTGCAACAATGCTCCGCAGATGACACAGAGAGACGTCTGCAGCTGGTCCTGCAATTCGAAGAGGCCGAGAGAGCCGAGGGAGAGGCACAGCGAGCCGAGCGCCAAGCCCAGCGAGAACATGAACTGGAGATGCTCCGGCAAGGGGGATGCCCTCCACCGCCCGGAGCCGTGAGCCCAGCAGCGCTCAGATACTGAAGCCCCGGCCTGAGCATTTCCCTGTGATGGAAAAGGACGGGGACTTGGACTCTTTTCTACGGGCCTTTGTGAAAACCTGCAGACAGTACCAGCTGCCTACAGAAGAATGGGCACGATACCTGACCCCAGGGCTGAGAGGTAAAGCTCTGGAGGCGTTTGCTGCCCTCCCTGAAGAACAAGATGGTGACTATGAGGCCATCAAGCAGGCCCTGATAGCCAAGTACCAGCTTACACCCGAGGTGTACCGTAGAAAGTTCCGGAACCTCCAACGTGGCCCACACGACAGTTACAGTGATGTGGTGCATGGACTCAGGACCCACTTTAACCAGTGGATCCAAAGACTGTCAGTGACCACCTTTGAGCAGCTGGGAGACCTGATGATCAAAGACCAGTTCTTACATCTTTGCCCAGCTGAGGTGCGACAGTTCATGATGGACAGAGAACCCAAAGACGTGATGAAAGCAGCGCAGATTGCCGATGCTTATACGGCCAACCGTAGATAAGTGCGGAAGCCAGTCACCACCAGCTGGAGAGGTGGTAAGCCTGTAACCAACACCAGTACCCCTGCCAGCCAACACACCAGAGGTCCTGTCGCCGTGGCCAACAGCAGCAGACCTACCACCGAACCTCGCCAGTGTTTCTTCTGCAAGCGGACTGGCCATAACAGTCCCTACTGTCCAGACAAGCAGGAGAACCCCCCAGCCAAGGCCCCAGGGCCTAATGCAGCAGATCCTTTGGTGGGTGGGGTGGCTGGGAGGGTGTGTGTGACAACGTACAGCCCGTCACTGTGGGAGGCCATGTCGCTACAGGCCTCAAGGACACCGGGGCTGAACGAACCCTCATCCGACCCGAACTGGCGGCCCCTGAAGAGATCATTTCGTGGAAAACCCTTACTGTCACTGGGATTAGGGGCATCAGCTGTCCCCTGCCAATGGCCTGGGTTTATATTGATTGGGGTACCGGGAGCGGGGTGAAAGAAGTGGTGCTGTCTGATAATTTGCCCACTGATGTTTTGTTGGGGACTGATTTGGGGAGGATGGTTGCATAGTACGTCCCTGACACCCCTCCCCAATCTACTAATGAGGGTAAAGTTAACCCTGATGATGATGATGATGGGAAATCGCATGTGTTACCTGACCATGCTTTATCTTCTAATGTTGCATCTGATAACCCTTTTTTTTCCCTAGGATTGATGGTGAAAATGTTGTACCTGTGCCAACTGAATCTGATAATGATTTTTCTGTGAAAGTTGATGTGTCCATAGGTACAGGAATGCTCAGCCCCGTCGCTCTGCGGAGTGAGACGGCTGAGGAACCCCTAGCAGGGGCAAGTGTCGGTGCTACAGGAAATGGGGAGATGCATGGGAACCCGTGAGAAAGGTGATGCCATGAAATTGACCAGTGCCACAGAGGAAGGTAACTGACCCATAAGTAGCACTGCCCCTGGAGTGTTGGGGGTGGATGGGGAGGTAGAGCCCATAGCAGCAGGCTGATGGGTCTGTGGAAATTCCCGGGGAGACTACGTAGCTGCTGTCACCCGCAGTCAGAGTGCACGGAACGCAGATAACTGTCTGCCTTCCGGACCCTCCTCAGTCATCGCTGTGACTGAACCAGAGGTGGACCCAGAGCAGGTCCCAGAGAGTTCCCGTGGGGAAGGGACCCTGACATCGCTTCTGGCTTCCCCTAGCCAGGAGTTTCAGGCGGCTCTGCGCGCAGATGCGAGCCTAGAGAGTTTGAGACAACTTGCCGAGATGCCCACCTCCGTGACTGATAAGGAGATGGTGTTCTGGGAATGAGGAAGGTTGTACCGGGAGACAGTACCCGGAAAATGGCAAAAGGAGTGGTTGAGGGAAAGACAGCTGGTCGTCCCGCAGCAATTCCGGGGTGAGTTGTTACGGATTGCCCATGAGATCCCGCTAGCTGGACACTTGGGGATCAGCAAAACAAAGGCCCGGCTGTCTCAACACTTCTATTGGCCCAAGATGGGGACAGATG
Organism: Ranitomeya imitator; assembly: GCF_032444005.1. NCBI lineage: Eukaryota > Metazoa > Chordata > Amphibia > Anura > Dendrobatidae > Ranitomeya > Ranitomeya imitator. The sequence continues at coordinate 1,213,176,280 of NC_091282.1, read as the reverse complement.
TGTCAAACTACTGCCACTCCTGTGTCACCTGTCAAAGAGTGGGGAAGGTGGGGCCTGCTCTTAAGGCTCCCCTGATCCCTTTGCCAGTGATAGAGGAGCCTTTCCAGAGAATCTCGGTGGACATTGTGGGCCGGCTGGCCTATCAGCAGCTCTGGAAATCAATACATACATACTGTGGTAGACTACGCTACCCGGTACCCAGAGGCAGTAGCTCTGTCGTCAACTAGGGCAGATAAGGTGGTGGATGCCCTGTTGGCCATCTTTTCACGTGTAGGACTTCCCAGGGAGATGCTTACCGATCAAGGGACCCACTTAATGGCGTGACTGGGAGCGGTACCTCCCACACCTGCTATTCGCTTACCGAGAGTTTCGCAGGCCTCGACGGGGTTCTCCCCCTTTGAGCTCCTGTACGGCATGCGAGTCCGGGGGCCCCTTGGGTTGGTAAGGGAATCCTGGGAAAAGGAGCCGAACCCTTCTGAAGTGTCCATATTGGAGTATGTCATGCGCATCCGTGACAAGATGCAGACCTTGACGCAGTTGGTGCATGACAACATGATGCAGGCTCAGGCTGACCAGAAGCACTGGTACGACCAGAACGCCCGGGAGCGGACCTACCACGTGGGTCAAAAGGTGTGGGTGCTGGTCCCCTTGCCAAAGGATAAGCTTCAGGCAACCTGGGAGGGCTCGTACGTCGTCCACCAACAGCTCAACCCGGTCACCTACGTGGTCACACTTGACCACCCTCGGGGTAGGCGAAAGGCCTTTCACGTCAAGATTATGAAGGCTCATCACGAACATGAACCTTTCGTCCTACCTGTCTGCAGCTTACCCAAAGAGGGGGAGGAAGACACCCTCCTGGACATGCTGGCCCAAGCCAAGGCCGGTGGGTCCATCGAGGACGTGGAGGTAAGCGCCTCGCTAACCAAATCCCAGCGGTTGCAGTTGCGGACCAAGCTGGAACCCTTCCGGGTCGTGTTCTCCAACCGAACTGGAAGGACTGGGTTAGAAGTCCACGAGGTGGACACCGGGAATCATGCCCCACTATGGCAAAAATTTTAAAATAAGCTGAATGCTGGGTGTGTTATGATTCTGACATGTTCAGGAACGAAAATGCAAGAATTATACGAATTGTTGGAGAAAACTGTACAGCTGAGGAGAGAGGAGGGCGATGTTACCTCACCCCCTTTAGTAATGTCACGAGGCTGCAGTTTATAAGTCTCTACACTTAACCCAGCCTTTAATCTTACCTGAGGAGCTCTTACTGCCAGCCCTGATGCATTGGGATATTTGGGAACTCCGCCCACTAGCCTGTTATTGCCTGCAATGACCTGAACACATGTAAGTGTTAACTTCTCATTTAACCCCTGTTATTTTATAATTACCTTGTACATATTGTTAAGGAGAGTAAAACTAATCCCAAACTGTTCTTCAACTATATCAATAGTAAAAGAATAAAAACTGAAAATGTAGGCCCCTTAAAAAATAGTGAGGAAAGAATGGTTGTAGGTGACGAGGAAAAAGCTAACATATTAAATACCTTCTTCTCCACGGTATTCACGGTGGAAAATGAAATGCTAGGTGAAATCCCAAGAAACAATGAAAACCCTATATTAAGGGTCACCAATCTAACCCAAGAAGAGGTGCGAAACCGGCTAAATAAGATTAAAATAGATAAATCTCCAGGTCCGGATGGCATACACCCACGAGTAGGGTTGAGCGAAACGGGTCGGCAATTTTCAGAAGTCGCCGACTTTTGGCAAAGTCGGGTTTCATGAAACCCGACCCCTGTGTGGGGTCGGCCATGAAGTCGGCGATCTTCTGAATCTGGAATCGGAATTCCGATACCGATTCCCGATATGTTTAAGATATCGGGAATTGGTATCGGAATTCAGATTTAAGTGTAAAATAAAGAATTAAAATAAAAAATATCGCCATACTTACCCTCTGATGCGCCCTGGTACTAACCGGGAACCTTCCTTCCTTAGAATCAGCCTTCCAGGACCTTGCGGTGACGTCGCGGCTTGTGATTGGTCGCGCGGCCGCCCATGTGACCGCTCGCGCGACCAATCACAAGCCGCGACGTCACCGCGACGTCACCGAAGGTCCTGGAAGGGCTGATTCTTAGGAAGGAAGGCTGCCGGAAAGAAGCAGGGCGCGTCCGAGGGTGAGTATATACCTAATAGGAATATACTCACCCTCGGACGCGCCCTGCTTCTTTCCGGCAGCCTTCCTTCCTAAGAATCAGCCCTTCCAGGACCTTCGGTGACGTCGCGGCTTGTGATTGGTCGCGCGAGCGGTCACATGGGCGGCCGCGCGACCAATCACAAGCCGCGACGTCACCGCAAGGTCTTGGAAGGCTGATTCTAAGGAAGGAAGGTTCCCGGTTAGTACCAGGGCGCGTCAGAGGGTAAGTATGGCGATATTTTTTATTTTAATTCTTTATTTTACACTTAAATATGGATCCCAAGGCCTGAAGGAGAGTTTCCGCTCCTTCAGACCCTGGGAACCATTGGAAACCCAATGCACTGCATTGGGTTTCGAGTTTCGGCCGACCCCGACCCCGACTTTTTTATAGGATTGGCCGATTTCACTCGACCCGACTTTTGAAAAAGTCGGGTTTCGTGAAACCCGACCCGATCCTATAAAAGTTAAGGTCGCTCAACCCTACCCACGAGTACTAAGAGAACTAAGTAATGTAATAGATAAACCATTATTTCTTATTTTTAGGGACTCTATAGCGACGGGGTCTGTTCCGCATGACTGGCGCATAGCAAATGTGGTGCCAATATTCAAAAAGGGCTCTAAAAGTGAACCTGGAAATTATAGGCCAGTAAGTCTAACCTCTATTGTTGGTAAAATATTTGAAGGGTTTCTGAGGGATGTTATTCTGGATTATCTCAATGAGAATAACTGTTTAACTCCATATCAGCATGGGTTTATGAGAAATCGCTCCTGTCAAACCAATCTAATCAGTTTTTATGAAGAGGTAAGCTATAGGCTGGACCACGGTGAGTCATTGGACGTGGTATATCTCGATTTTTACAAAGCGTTTGATACCGTGCCGCACAAGAGGTTGGTACACAAAATGAGAATGCTTGGTCTGGGGGAAAATGTGTGTAAATGGGTTAGTAACTGGCTTAGTGATAGAAAGCAGAGGGTGGTTATAAATGGTATAGTCTCTAACTGGGTCGCTGTGACCAGTGGGGTACCGCAGGGGTCAGTATTGGGACCTGTTCTCTTCAACATATTCATAAATGATCTGGTAGAAGGTTTACACAGTAAAATATTGATATTTGCAGATGATACAAAACTATGTAAAGCAGTTAATACAAGAGAAGATAGTATTCTGCTACAGATGGATCTGGATAAGTTGGAAACTTGGGCTGAAAGGTGGCAGATGAGGTTTAACAATGATAAATGTAAGGTTATACACATGGGAAGAGGGAATCAATATCACCATTACACACTGAACGGGAAACCACTGGGTAAATCTGACAGGGAGAAGGACTTGGGGATCCTAGTTAATGATAAACTTACCTGGAGCAGCCAGTGCCAGGCAGCAGCTGCCAAGGCAAACAGGATCATGGGGTGCATTAAAAGAGGTCTGGATACACATGATGAGAGCATTATACTGCCTCTGTACAAATCCCTAGTTAGACCGCACATGGAGTACTGTGTCCAGTTTTGGGCACCGGTGCTCAGGAAGGATATAATGGAACTAGAGAGAGTACAAAGGAGGGCAACAAAATTAATAAAGGGGATGGGAGAACTACAATACCCAGATAGATTAGCGAAATTAGGATTATTTAGTCTAGAAAAAAGACGACTGAGGGGCGATCTAATAACCTTCCTCAGGGGGCGTCACGCGTCGGGGTCAGTGGTGGACGGCGTGGTGACTGGCGTGTACACTTTGGTATGTTTCCTACTACCTTTTCATGCTATACTGCTTTCTGCCTCATATAGACTGTCACCGGGATAGCTAACTATGGGTACACATCTGTTAATGGCTGTGCTGTGCGCTAGCCATGATATATCTACCTTTGATGGAACTCTTTATTTATACATTTGATGTATGTTCCGTCCACTGCTTTCATTGGGCACTTTTTGTGTCGCATTATTACATGTTCCCCCATGTTTCCCCTGAACCTGTTCAATAATTTTATGATAATAAAGCATTTTCTGATATTTTGGATACAAAAACTTGTTGGTGCTTTTGGTTTTCTCTACATGTGATAGCCGTCTGTTGGCCTAAAGTCACCCTGATCCGTGACGTAGGGGTGATGGTCACAATCTGAATCGTGACAGTCTTAAATGAAAAAACACAAAAATAATTGTCCTAATGCCAAACTGGATATAATTCCACACCAAACATAAAAAAGGGTGGACAAAAGTATTGGCACTGTTGGAATAATCCTGTGATGCTTCTCTAATGTGTGTAACTAACAGCACCTGTAACTTACCTGTGTCACCTAACAGGTGTTGGCAATAACTAAATCACACTTCCAGCCAGTTGACATGGATTAACGTTGACTCAACCTCTGTCCTGTGCCCTTGTGTGACCACATTGAGCATGGAGAAAAGAAAGAAGACCAAAGAACTGTCTGAGGACTTGAGAAACCAAATTGTGAGGAAGCAGGAGCAATCTCAAGGCTACAAGTCCATCTCCAAAGACCTGAATGTTCTTGTGTCTACTGTGCGCAGTGTCATCAAGAAGTGTAAAGCCCATGGCACTGTGGCTAACCTCCCTAGATGTGGACGGAAAAGAAAAATTGACAAGAGATTTCAACGCAAGATTGGGCGGATGTTGGATAAAGAACCTCGACTAACATCCAAACAAGTTCAAGCTGCCCTACAGTCCGAGGGTACAACAGTGTCAACCCGTACTATCCGTCGGCGTCTGAATGAAAAGAGACTGTATGGTAGGAGACCCAGGAAGACCCCACTTCTTACCCCGAGACATAAAAAAGCCAGGCTGGAGTTTGCCAAAACTTACCTGAAAAAGCCTAAAACGTTTTGGAAGAATGTTCTCTGGTCAGATGAGACAAAAGTAGAGCTCTTGGAGCAAAGGCATCAACATAGAGTTTACAGGAGAAAAAAAGAGGCATTCAAAGAAAAGAACACGGTCCCTACAGTCAAACATGGTGGAGATTCCCTGATGTTTTGGGGTTGCTTTGCTGTCTCTGGCACTGGACTGCTTGACAGTGTTTATGGCATTATGAAGTCTGAAGACTACCAACACATTTAGCAGCATAATGTAGGGCCCAGTGTGAGAAAGCTGGGTCTCCCTCACAGGTCATGGGTCTTCCAGCAGGACAATGACCCAAAACACACTTCAAAAAGCACTAGAAAATGGTTTGAGAGAAAGCACTGGAGACTTCTAAGGTGGCCAGCAATGAGTCCAGACCTGAATCCTATAGATCACCTGTGGAGAGATCTAAACATGGCAGTTTGGAGAAGGCACCCTTCAAATATCAGGGACCTGGAGCAGTTTGCCAAAGAAGAATGGTCTAAAGTTCCAGCAGAGCTTTGTAAGAAACTCATTGATGGTTACCGGAAGCGGTTGGTCGCAGTTATTTTGGCTAAAGGTTGTGCAACCAAGTATTAGGCTGAGGGTGCCAATACTTTTGTCTGGCCCATTTTTGGAGTTTTCTGTGAAATAATCAATGTTTTGCTTTTTGCTTCATTCTCTTTTGTGTTTTTTCATTTAAGACAAACTAAATGAAGATAATAATACCAAAGAATTTGTGTTTGCAATCATTTTCAGGAAGAAAATGAGTATTATCTGACAGAATTGCAGGGGTGTCAATAGTTTTGGCCACAACTGTATACCACACCTGTCCCCTCCCCGTACACACCCCTCTGTACCACAGCCATCCCCGTACACCCCTCTATACCACAGCCATCCCCGTACACCCCTCTATTCCACAGCCATCCCCGTACAACCATCTATACCACAGCCGTCCCTGTACACCCCTCTATACCACAGCCTTCCCCGTACAAACAGCCCTGTATATAACAGCCATCCCCGTACACACTCCTCTGTACCACAGCCGTCCCCGTACACACAGCCCTCTATACCACAGCCATCCTGTACACACCCCTCTATACCACAGCCGTCCTCTTACACACAGCCCTGTACCACCGCCGTGCCCATAAACACAGCCCTTTATACCACAGCCATTCTCGTACACACCCCTCTATACCACAGCCGTCCCTGGACACCCCCCCCCCCTGTACTACAGCCGTCCCCGTACACACAGCCCTCTGTACCACAGCCATCTCCGCACACACCCCTCTATACCACAGCCGTCCCCGTACAAACAGCCCTGTATATAACAGCCATCCCCGTACACACTCCTCTGTACCACAGCCGTCCCCGTACACACCCCTCTATACCACAGCCGTCATCGTACACACAGCCCTCTATACCACAGTAGTCCCCGTACATACCCCTCTATACCACAGCCATCCTGTACACACCCCTCTATTCCACAGCCGTTCTCATACACACCCCTCTATACCACTGCTGTCCCCATACATACAGCCCTGTACCACAGCCGTCTCCGCACACACAGCCTTCTATACCACAGCCGTTCTCATACACACCCCTCTATACCACAGCCGTCCCCATACATACAGCCCTGTACCACAGCCGTCTCCGCACACACCCCTCTATACCACAGCCGTTCCCGTACACACCCCTCTATAACACAGCCGTCTCCACACATACCCCTCTATACCACAGCTGTCCCGTTTACACCCCTCTGTACCACAGCTGTCCCGTACACACACTCCTCTGTACCATAGCCGTCCCCGTACACACACCCCTATATACCACAGCCGTCCCCGCACACACACCTCTATATACCACAGCCGTCCCCGTACACACCCCTCTATACCACAGCCGTCCCCGTACACACACCCCTATATACCACAGCCGTCCCCGTACACACACTCCTCTATACCACAGCCGTCCCCGTACACACACCCCTATATACCACAGCCGTCCCCGTACACACACTCCTCTATACCACAGCCGTCCCCGTACACACACCCCTATATACCACAGCCATCCCCGTACAGAGGACAATGGATGGGGTACAGGGTGGGGATAAGGAAGTCCATGGCATATCATAGTTCTCTTTCTCGCAGTCTATGACATTCGCTCACATACCGCGCTGCTATCTCCACCGCTCTCTCTTCTTCCCCCAGCAAGATCTATGTTTTCTCTTCCTCCTTCATGGTGATGAAGTCTGGGAAGAGATGTGAGAGTCTCCTGAAGTGAGTGTCCCTCACTGCTGAGTATTTGGAGCAGTGTAGCAGGAAGTGGGTTTCGTCCTCTATGGCCTCCTGGTCACAGTGTTGGCACAGTCTTTCCTCCCTGGGCTTGTAGCTCTGCCTGTGTCGGCCACATTCGATGGCCAGACTGTGGGCACTGAGTCTATATCGGCTCAGGATCTGGCGGTCTCTGGGGTCCGGGAGTTTCTCCAGATATGGGGCCAGTCTGTAGTCTCTCTGTAGACTCTGTATCATGCACCTCCTGTATTCTCTACACTATGTGATGTGTGGATTGTTTGTTTTACACAGTAAAATGAAAGGTGTACTTTTTATGAAGCACTTTATATGTACAGGTTTTACAGGTCTTTCATACATGGGGGGTTGACATGCGCCCAGCTCTCTTTTAGAAGTATGAAATGTTCATGAATTATAATGAGTCATTATATACATGTACAATTGTCCTGGGTAAACCCATTATTGCGGGTTTTCCCTGTAAACTGCTGGTAATAAGGATAATTGGCCAGTGATTAAGGGCTTCATTATGTCCGTCCCGCCAGCTCGCTCCTTCCACATGTACATTATCAAATCAGCTGAACTGGATAATTGAATTGGGTGTCTGCGTCCTGACTGCTGTGATTATAGGCCGGCCCTGTATGTTTCCTCCAGGGGTCTGTCTCACGCTAGCCGTGTGCACGTCTCCTCGCAAATGAGACCCTTCTTTTGAATGACCTCATGACTATGGAATATTCCACAGAGGTCATCCTCATAAAGAGGCCGAATGCCAGGGTCAGCGCCTGGCAGCTGTAGACATCCATCCATTTGTCCATACGTAACTTTTCATATTAACCCAGAAAGGACTACTGGAGAGATAAAGTGAAATGGGCTGAAAACTGTCCCCAGAAACAAATGATTTGTCACTGTTAGCATTGTAATAGTATCATGGTGATCGGTGTACCTAAGCAGCGTGGAGGACAAGCTGATGCATTCATGAGACGGGGAAGTTACCTTACATCTAGGGTTTAGTAGATGAGGATGGAGAAGTTACTGCAGGTCTAGAGGGCTTCAGAGATATCAGCTGATCCTAGGTCTAGGGGATAGAAGATGAGGATGGAGAAGTTACTGCAGGTCTAGAGGGCTTCAGAGATATCAGCTGATCCTAGGTCTAGGGGTTAGAAGATGAGGATGGAGAAGTTACTGCAGGTCTAGAGGGCTTCAGAGATATCAGCTGATCCTAGGTCTAGGGGTTAGAAGATGAGGATGGAGAAGTTACTGCAGGTCTAGAGGGCTTCAGAGATATCAGCTGATCCTAGGTCTAGGGGATAGAAGATGAGGATGGAGAAGTTACTGCAGGTCTAGAGGGCTTCAGAGATATCAGCTGATCCTAGGTCTAGGGGTTAGAAGATGAGGATGGAGAAGTTACTGCAGGTCTAGAGGGCTTCAGAGATATCAGCTGATCCTAGGTCTAGGGGTTAGAAGATGAGGATGGAGAAGTTACTGCAGGTCTAGAGGGCTTCAGAGATATCAGCTGATCCTAGGACTAGGGGTTAGAAGATGAGGATGGAGAAGTTACTGCAGGTCTAGAGGGCTTCAGAGATATCAGCTGATCCTAGGTCTAGGGGTTAGAAGATGAGGATGGAGAAGTTACTGCAGGTCTAGAGGGCTTCAGAGATATCAGCTGATCCTAGGTCTAGGGGATAGAAGATGAGGATGGAGAAGTTACTGCAGGTCTAGAGGGCTTCAGAGATATCAGCTGATCCTAGGTCTAGGGGATAGAAGATGAGGATGGAGAAGTTACTGCACGTCTAGAGGGTGTAAGGATTTCACTGGGTTTATTGCTTCATAAACCATGTGGCAAATAACAGAAAGCAAAATGGGCCTTTGGTTCAGGCAAAGAAAAGCAAGTGTCCAGTTCATCCGGCTCAGTCCTGAAGCCGTAACACACTCAGGAGGGTTTCACCTCCACACATATCTCCTGTGTAAAGGATTAGCCAGTCTTATAAAGAGCTAACCCCACCCAGTAACCCATCACATGATTAGCCATGTGGTCTGACATTACCACAGGTCCTGAAACACAAATACAAGATTATGTGCAAGAAAGGAATACTCCGGGCTACATTACAGCAACCAGGCACTTATGTGGCACATACCTCCCATCGACTACAAACCCTTTAGCCATGCTACATACCTCCCCCCTCTGCCTAAAGCTGTGGGGCTTGGCACTTTGCCCCACTAAACAAGGGATTCTCGATAGGGCATCCGCATTACCGTGCAGCTTTCCGGCCCTATGTTCCACATGGAAACTGAAGTCCTGCAGGGCTAAGAACCAACGGGTGACTCTAGCATTTCTTCCTTTCGTTTCTCTCATCCACCTAAGCGGGGCATGGTCAGATACCAGTCTAAATTTACGTCCCAGCAGATAGTACCGCAATGTGTCCACTGCCCATTTTATGGCCAAGCACTCCTTCTCAACGACTGAGTAGTTCTTTTCAGATAAGGACAGCTTCCTACTCAGATAGAGAACAGGATGCTCCTCCCCATGTAGTTCTTGGGAAATGACTGCTCCCACCCCAACATCTGAGGCATCTGTCTGAAGAATAAACTCTTTCTTGAAGTTTGGGGCCATCAGAACGGGTTGCTTACACAAAGCGTTTTTCATTTCTTGGAAGGCTGACTCTGTTTCTTCGGACCACTTAACCATTACTGATTTTGTCCCTTTTAGCAGGTCAGTCAGAGGCGCAGCCATCGTGGCGAAGTTTGGGATGAACCTCCTGTAATATCCCACGATTCCCAGGAAGGCTTTAACTTGTTTCTTGGAAACTGGTTTTGGCCATGTTTGGATTGCCTCCACTTTATTGATTTGGGGTTTTATTTCTCCATGACCCACTATGTATCCAAGGTACTTAGCTTCTTCTTTACCCAAGGCGCACTTCTTCGGGTTTATAGTAAATCCGGCCTCTCTTATAGCATCCAACACCGCTTGGACTTTCTCCAGATGACTCTCCCAGTCCGGGCTAAAGATGACGATATCATCTAGGTACGCAGCAGCGTAGGCCTTATGGGGTGCAAGGACTCTATCCATAGCCCTCTGGAAGGTTGCCGGAGCTCCCTGTAGGCCAAACGGCATCCGGGCATATTGGAAGCATCCATCAGGTGTCGAAAAGGCCGTCTTCTCCTTGGCTTCCTGTGCCATGGGGATCTGCCAATACCCCTTTGTCAAATCCAAGGTGGATATATATCTGGCGTGCCCAAGCCTTTCGATGAGCTCATCAATACGGGGCATGGGATAAGCGTCGAACTTGGAGACTTCATTCAACTTCCGATAGTCGTTGCAAAACCTCCACTCTCCATCAGGTTTTGGGACCAGGACAATTGGGCTCGACCAACCGCTCTTGGATTCCTCAATGACCCCAAGCCTCAACATACGCTCCACTTCCTTGGAGATAACTTCTCGACGAGCCTCAGGAATACGATAAGGTTTCACATTCACCCACACATGTGGCTCTGTTAGGACCTCGTGCTCTATGACCTTCGTGTATCCTGGCAATTCTGAAAACAGGTCCCTGTTTTTCTGGAGTAACTCCCGGCACTGCTGTTTCTGGGTCTTTGATAGCGTCTCTGCTATAGTAACCGCTCCAACCTCACCTTCTGGGTTGCTTAACAATGACGGAGTTGCTGTCGGCTCTCTATCTTGCCATGGCTTGATGAGGTTGACATGGTAAACTTGGAATGGTTTCCGTCTTCCTGGTTGGTGAATTTTATAATTTACCTCACCAAGTTTCTCGACAACCTCATATGGCCCTTGCCATTTGGCCAAGAACTTGCTTTCCACCGTTGGAACTAACACAAGAACTCGGTCTCCCGGATTGAACTGCCTCACTCTTGCAGACCGGTTGTAGACCCTGGCTTGAGCTTCTTGTGCTTGGAGAAGGTGTTCTTTCACGATAGGCATCACCTTTGCAATCCTCTGCTGCATCAGGGCCACATGCTCAATGACGCTTCTGTGGGGTGTGACTTCGGCCTCCCAGGTTTCCTTGGCTATATCCAGGAGTCCTCGTGGATGTCGGCCATATAGAAGCTCAAACGGTGAGAACACTGTGGAGGCCTGTGGAACTTCACGAATGGAAAACATCAGATAGGGTAAGAGACAATCCCAGTCTCTACCGTCTTTCTCTATAGCTTTTCTCAGCATGCTCTTTAGTGTCTTGTTAAACCTCTCAACAAGGCCATCTGACTGGGGATGGTACACCGAGGTCCTCAACTGGGAGATCTTCAGGGCTTTGCATAACTCCCTCATCACCTTGCTCATGAAAGGTGTACCCTGGTCAGTCAGGATCTCCTTTGGCAGACCTGTCCGGGAAAAGACATGGACCAACTCGCGGGCTATGCTTTTTGAGGAAGAATTTCTCAAGGGAATTGCCTCAGGATAGCGTGTGGCATAGTCCAGGATGACTAATATATACTGATGGCCCCGAGCTGATTTAACTAAGGGACCGACCAAGTCCATGGCAATTCTCTCGAACGGTACCTCAATAATGGGCAGTGGCACAAGGGGGTTCCGGAAATGAGGAGTAGGAGCAGTTAGCTGACATGTAGGGCAGGACCTGCAATAGTTCACTATTTCCCGGTGACACCCAGGCCAATAGAACCTCTGCACAACCCGTTCCTGCGTTTTTTCCACCCCCAGGTGTCCACCCAAGATGTGTGAATGGGCCATGTCCAACACTTTCCGTCTATACGGACCCGGCACTATCAACTGCTCTACCAACTCCTCCCGTATTTTCGTGACACGGTACAACAACTCCCCCCTCAACAGAAAATGGGGAAATCTTGTGTCTGCCCCCGGCTCCTGTACCACCCCGTCAATAACTGTGACATTATTAAAGGCTTCCCTCAGAATGGGGTCCCTATGTTGGGCAGTCCCAAAATTTTCACCGGTAACTTCTAACTCCAGAATGTCAGATGTAGGGGATACTTCCTCCTCATCCCCAACCAGAACACAAAAAGGAAAACTGTCTGCCTCTGGGTGTGGCGATACCCTTCCAGGGTTCACTGGTTCCCTGCCAGGGAGCTCAGAACCATTTCCCCACAAATCCCAAAACAAACAGAAATCCCGGCCAATAATTATAGGGTGCAACAAGTCCTGAACCACGCCGACTATGTGGGACTCAGTGCCACATGCCGTTTCAATGTCCACCCTGGCCATAGGGTAGTCCTTTGCATCACCATGTATGCACCGCACTCCGACCTTCTTTCCTGGGAGCAGGTGGAGAGGAAAAGTGGCCCTCACCAGGGTCACTAGGCTCCCCGAGTCTAATAGTGCCGTTACTGCTCGACCGTTCACCTTTACGGGACATGCTTGAGGTCCCTCGTTGGATGGAGAGTTCACACTACAGGCTGAATACGCATAGTATGAACAACGGCGTCCCATGCTGCAGTCCATCTGCTCAGTGGTTTGGGAACAACGGGCAGCTATATGTCCTGGCTTGTGGCACCTCCAACAAATCATATCACCCGTGGGGACCTTGGGCACCACCTCCCCCACCCTTTGTGACCTTGGACGCACCACCCCTTTTTGGGACTCAGCTGCCTTCTGGAACCCCCAGTACGGCATGGGCTGCCTCCCGAAGGAGCCTTCCAACCCTTGGTATCTCTCAACCAGTCCGATCAGCTCGTCGGCATTCTGGGGATCACCCTGGGCAACCCAAGACTGTATAGGCCTCGGGAGGGAATGGACAAACCGATCCATCATCACCCGTTCTACCATCTGTGCAGGCGCAGAGGATTCTGGCTGTAGCCATTTCTGGACCAGGTGCAACAGATCAAACATTTGGGAACGAGGTGGTTTGTCCCGGTGATAGCCCCAGGAGTGAACTCGCTGTGCCCTGACAGTCAGTGTCACCCCCAAACGTGCGAGAATCTCGGCTTTCAATTTGTGATACTCTTTGGCATCCTGCAAGGTCAAATCATAGTACGCCTTCTGGGGTTCTCCCGTCAGGTATGGCGCAAGTACCTCTGCCCACTGCTCTGGCGGAAGTTTTTCCCTCTCAGCGACCCTCTCAAACACCGTCAGGAAGGCCTCAACATCATCCCCGGGAGTCATTTTCTGCAATGCGCGTCTTACCGTCTTCCGGACGTGGGTGTCATCAGCCAAACCTGGGGTTGGGGCGCTCGCCTTGCCCTGGATGGCGGTTGCCAGAAGCTGCATCTGCTGCTGATGCTCCTGCTGGCTCTGCTGCATCTGCTGCCGTTGCTCCTGCTGGTTTTGCTGCATCTGCTGCCGTTGCTCCTGCTGGCTCTGTTGTATCTGCTGCTGGCTCTGTTGTATCTGCTGCATCAACAGCCTGTTGGTCTCTTGCTGCCTTTGCTCCTGCTGGCTCTGCCTTTTCTCCTGCTGTGACTGCATCTGGACCAAGTGTTTCAGCAGGTCCTCCATTTTCTCCGGCAATGCTTGCTGGCTTGCAACAGCCTTGACCCAGGACATTCAAAAATAAACTCACGTCTCCGCTGGGAACGCTGCTCGCACGTCTTCCACCAATTGTAAGGATTTCACTGGGTTTATTGCTTCATAAACCATGTGGCAAATAACAGAAAGCAAAATGGGCCTTTGGTTCAGGCAAAGAAAAGCAAGTGTCCAGTTCATCCGGCTCAGTCCTGAAGCCGTAACACACTCAGGAGGGTTTCACCTCCACACATATCTCCTGTGTAAAGGATTAGCCAGTCTTATAAAGAGCTAACCCCACCCAGTAACCCATCACATGATTAGCCATGTGGTCTGACATTACCACAGGTCCTGAAACACATATACAAGATTATGTGCAAGAAAGGAATACTCCGGGCTACATTACAGCAACCAGGCACTTATGTGGCACATACCTCCCATCGACTACAAACCCTTTAGCCATGCTACAAGGGCTTCAGAGATATCAGCTGATCCTAGGTCTAGGGGTTAGGAGATGAGGATGGAGAAGTTACTGCAGGTCTAGAGGGCTTCAGAGATATCAGCTGATCCTAGGTCTAGGGGTTAGGAGATGAGGATGGAGAAGTTACTGCAGGTCTAGAGGGCTTCAGAGATATCAGCTGATCCTAGGTCTAGGGTTTAGAAGATGAGGATGGAGAAGTCACTGCAGGTCTAGAGGGCTTCAGAGATATCAGCTGATCCTAGGTCTAGGGGTTAGGAGATGATGATGGAGAAGTTACTGCAGGTCTAGAGGGCTTCAGAGATATCAGCTGATCCTAGGTCTAGGGGTTAGGAGATGAGGATGGAGAAGTTACTGCAGGTCTAGAGGGCTTCAGAGATATCAGCTGATCCTAGGTCTAGGGGTTAGAAGATGAGGATGGAGAAGTTACTGCAGGTCTAGAGGGCTTCAGAGATATCAGCTGATCCTAGGTCTAGGGGTTAGAAGATGAGGATGGAGAAGTCACTGCAGGTCTAGAGGGCTTCAGAGATATCAGCTGATCCTAGGTCTAGGGGATAGAAGATGAGGATGGAGAAGTTACTGCAGGTCTAGAGGGCTTCAGAGATATCAGCTGATCCTAGGTCTAGGGGTTAGGAGATGAGGATGGAGAAGTCATTGCAGGTCTAGAGGGCTTCAGAGATATCAGCTGATCCTAGGTCTAGGGGTTAGAAGATGAGGATGGAGAAGTCACTGCAGGTCTAGAGGGCTTCAGAGATATCAGCTGATCCTAGGTCTAGGGGATAGAAGATGAGGATGGAGAAGTTACTGCACGTCTAGAGGGCTTCAGAGATATCAGCTGATCCTAGGTCTAGGGGTTAGGAGATGAGGATGGAGAAGTTACTGCAGGTCTAGAGGGCTTCAGAGATATCAGCTGATCCTAGGTCTAGGGGATAGAAGATGAGGATGGAGAAGTTACTGCAGGTCTAGAGGGCTTCAGAGATATCAGCTGATCCTAGGTCTAGGGGTTAGAAGATGAGGATGGAGAAGTTACTGCTGGTCTAGAGAGCTTCAGAGATATCAGCTGATCCTAGGTCTAGGGGTTAGAAGATGAGGATGGAGAAGTTACTGCAGGTCTAGAGGGCTTCAGAGATATCAGCTGATCCTAGGTCTAGGGGTTAGAAGATGAGGATGGAGAAGTTACTGCAGGTCTAGAGGGCTTCAGAGATATCAGCTTATCCTAGGTCTAGGGGTTAGAAGATGAGGATGGAGAAGTTACTGCAGGTCTAGAGGGCTTCAGAGATATCAGCTGATCCTAGGTCTAGGGGATAGAAGATGAGGATGGAGAAGTTACTGCAGGTCTAGAGGGCTTCAGAGATATCAGCTGATCCTAGGTCTAGGGGTTAGAAGATGAGGATGGAGAAGTTACTGCAGGTCTAGAGGGCTTCAGAGATATCATCTGATCCTAGGTCTAGGGGTTAGAAGATGAGGATGGAGAAGTTACTGCAGGTCTAGAGGGCTTCAGAGATATCAGCTTATCCTAGGTCTAGGGTTTAGTAGATGAGGATGGAGAAGTTACTGCAGGTCTAGAGGGCTTCAGAGATATCAGCTGATCCTAGGTCTAGGGGTTAGGAGATGAGGATGGAGAAGTTACTGCAGGTCTAGAGGGCTTCAGAGATATCAGCTGATCCTAGGTCTAGGGGTTAGGAGATGAGGATGGAGAAGTTACTGCAGGTCTAGAGGGCTTCAGAGATATCAGCTGATCCTAGGTCTAGGGGTTAGAAGATGAGGATGGAGAAGTTACTGCAGGTCTAGAGGGCTTCAGAGATATCAGCTGATCCTAGGTCTAGGGGTTAGAAGATGAGGATGGAGAAGTTACTGCAGGTCTAGAGGGCTTCAGAGATATCAGCTTATCCTAGGTCTAGGGTTTAGTAGATGAGGATGGAGAAGTTACTGCAGGTCTAGAGGGCTTCAGAGATATCAGCTGATCCTAGGTCTAGGGGTTAGGAGATGAGGATGGAGAAGTCATTGCAGGTCTAGAGGGCTTCAGAGATATCAGCTGATCCTAGGTCTAGGGGTTAGAAGATGAGGATGGAGAAGTTACTGCAGGTCTAGAGGGCTTCAGAGATATCAGCTGATCCTAGGTCTAGGGGTTAGAAGATGAGGATGGAGAAGTTACTGCAGGTCTAGAGGGCTTCAGAGATATCAGCTGATCCTAGGTCTAGGGGTTAGGAGATGAGGATGGAGAAGTCATTGCAGGTCTAGAGGGCTTCAGAGATATCAGCTTATCCTAGGTCTAGGGGTTAGAAGATGAGGATGGAGAAGTTACTGCAGGTCTAGAGGGCTTCAGAGATATCAGCTGATCCTAGGTCTAGGGGTTAGGAGATGAGGATGGAGAAGTTACTGCAGGTCTAGAGGGCTTCAGAGATATCAGCTGATCCTAGGTCTAGGGGTTAGAAGATGAGGATGGAGAAGTTACTGCAGGTCTAGAGGGCTTCAGAGATATCAGCTGATCCTAGGTCTAGGGGTTAGAAGATGAGGATGGAGAAGTCACTGCAGGTCTAGAGGGCTTCAGAGATATCAGCTGATCCTAGGTCTAGGGGTTAGAAGATGAGGATGGAGAAGTTACTGCAGGTCTAGAGGGCTTCAGAGATATCAGCTGACCCTAGGTCTAGGGGTTAGGAGATGAGGATGGAGAAGATACTGCAGGTCTAGAGGGCTTCAGAGATATCAGCTTATCCTAGGTCTAGGGGTTAGGAGATGAGGATGGAGAAGTTACTGCAGGTCTAGAGGGCTTCAGAGATATCAGCTGATCCTAGGTCTAGGGGTTAGAAGATGAGGATGGAGAAGTTACTGCTGGTCTAGAGAGCTTCAGAGATATCAGCTGATCCTAGGTCTAGGGGATAGAAGATGAGGATGGAGAAGTTACTGCAGGTCTAGAGGGCTTCAGAGATATCAGCTTATCCTAGGTCTAGGGTTTAGTAGATGAGGATGGAGAAGTTACTGCAGGTCTAGAGGGCTTCAGAGATATCAGCTTATCCTAGGTCTAGGGGTTAGAAGATGAGGATGGAGAAGTTACTGCAGGTCTAGAGAGCTTCAGAGATATCAGCTTATCCTAGGTCTAGGGGTTAGAAGATGAGGATGGAGAAGTTACTGCAGGTCTAGAGAGCTTCAGAGATATCAGCTGATCCTAGGTCTAGGGGTTAGAAGATGAGGATGGAGAAGTCACTGCAGGTCTAGAGGGCTTCAGAGATATCAGCTTATCCTAGGTCTAGGGGTTAGAAGATGAGGATGGAGAAGTCACTGCAGGTCTAGAGGGCTTCAGAGATATCAGCTTATCCTAGGTCTAGGGGTTAGGAGATGAGGATGGAGAAGTTACTGCAGGTCTAGAGGGCTTCAGAGATATCAGCTGATCCTAGGTCTAGGGTTTAGTAGATGAGGATGGAGAAGTTACTGCAGGTCTAGAGGGCTTCAGAGATATCAGCTGATCCTAGGTCTAGGGGTTAGAAGATGGGGATGGAGAAGTTACTGCAGGTCTAGAGGGCTTCAGAGATATCAGCTGATCCTAGGTCTAGGGGTTAGAAGATGAGGATGGAGAAGTTACTGCAGGTCTAGAGGGCTTCAGAGATATCAGCTGATCCTAGGTCTAGGGGTTAGAAGATGAGGATGGAGAAGTTACTGCAGGTCTAGAGGGCTTCAGAGATATCAGCTGATCCTAGGTCTAGGGGTTAGAAGATGAGGATGGAGAAGTTACTGCAGGTCTAGAGGGCTTCAGAGATATCAGCTGATCCTAGGTCTAGGGGTTAGAAGATGAGGATGGAGAAGTTACTGCAGGTCTAGAGGGCTTCAGAGATATCAGCTGATCCTAGGTCTAGGGGTTAGAAGATGAGGATGGAGAAGTTACTGCAGGTCTAGAGGGCTTCAGAGATATCAGCTGATCCTAGGTCTAGGGGTTAGAAGATGAGGATGGAGAAGTTACTGCAGGTCTAGAAGGCTTCAGAGATATCAGCTGATCCTAGGTCTAGGGGTTAGAAGATGAGGATGGAGAAGTTACTGCAGGTCTAGAGGGCTTCAGAGATATCAGCTGATCCTAGGTCTAGGGGTTAGAAGATGAGGATGGAGAAGTTACTGCAGGTCTAGAGGGCTTCAGAGATATCAGCTGATCCTAGGTCTAGGGGTTAGGAGATGAGGATGGAGAAATTACTGCAGGTCTAGAGGGCTTCAGAGATATCAGCTGATCCTAGGTCTAGGGGTTAGACGATGAGGATGGAGAAGTTACTGCAGGTCTAGAGGGCTTCAGAGATATCAGCTGATCCTAGGTCTAGGGGTTAGAAGATGAGGATGGAGAAGTTACTGCAGGTCTAGAGGGCTTCAGAGATATCAGCTGATCCTAGGTCTAGGGGTTAGGAGATGAGGATGGAGAAGTCACTGCAGGTCTAGAGGGCTTCAGAGATATCAGCTGATCCTAGGTCTAGGGGTTAGAAGATGAGGATGGAGAAGTCACTGCAGGTCTAGAGGGCTTCAGAGATATCAGCTGATCCTAGGTCTAGGGGTTAGACGATGAGGATGGAGAAGTTACTGCAGGTCTAGAGGGCTTCAGAGATATCAGCTGATCCTAGGTCTAGGGGTTAGACGATGAGGATGGAGAAGTTACTGCAGGTCTAGAGGGCTTCAGAGATATCAGCTGATCCTAGGTCTAGGGGTTAGGAGATGAGGATGGAGAAGATACTGCAGGTCTAGAGGGCTTCAGAGATATCAGCTTATCCTAGGTCTAGGGGTTAGGAGATGAGGATGGAGATGTTACTGCAGGTCTAGAGGGCTTCAGAGATATCAGCTGATCCTAGGTCTAGGGGTTATTAAGGGTCACCAATCTAACCCAAGAAGAGGTGCGAAACCGGCTAAATAAGATTAAAATAGATAAATCTCCGGGTCCGGATGGCATACACCCACGAGTACTAAGAGAACTAAGTAATGTAATAGATAAACCATTATTTCTTATTTTTAGGGACTCTATAGCGACAGGGTCTGTTCCGCAGGACTGGCGCATAGCAAATGTGGTGCCAATATTCAAAAAGGGCTCTAAAAGTGAACCTGGAAATTATAGGCCAGTAAGTCTAACCTCTATTGTTGGTAAAATATTTGAAGGGTTTCTGAGGGATGTTATTCTGGATTATCTCAATGAGAATAACTGTTTAACTCCATATCAGCATGGGTTTATGAGAAATCGCTCCTGTCAAACCAATCTAATCAGTTTTTATGAAGAGGTAAGCTATAGGCTGGACCACGGTGAGTCATTGGACGTGGTATATCTCGATTTTTCCAAAGCGTTTGATACCGTGCCGCACAAGAGGTTGGTACACAAAATGAGAATGCTTGGTCTGGGGGAAAATGTGTGTAAATGGGTTAGTAACTGGCTTAGTGATAGAAAGCAGAGGGTGGTTATAAATGGTATAGTCTCTAACTGGGTCGCTGTGACCAGTGGGGTACCGCAGGGGTCAGTATTGGGACCTGTTCTCTTCAACATATTCATTAATGATCTGGTAGAAGGTTTACACAGTAAAATATCGATATTTGCAGATGATACAAAACTATGTAAAGCAGTTAATACAAGAGAAGATAGTATTCTGCTACAGATGGATCTGGATAAGTTGGAAACTTGGGCTGAAAGGTGGCAGATGAGGTTTAACAATGATAAATGTAAGGTTATACACATGGGAAGAAGGAATCAATATCACCATTACACACTGAATGGGAAACCACTGGGTAAATCTGACAGGGAGAAGGACTTGGAGATCCTAGTTAATGATAAACTTACCTGGAGCAGCCAGTGCCAGGCAGCAGCTGCCAAGGCAAACAGGATCATGGGGTGCATTAAAAGAGGTCTGGATACACATGATGAGAGCATTATACTGCCTCTGTACAAATCCCTAGTTAGACCGCACATGGAGTACTGTGTCCAGTTTTGGGCACCGGTGCTCAGGAAGGATATAATGGAACTAGAGAGAGTACAAAGGAGGGCAACAAAATTAATAAAGGGGATGGGAGAACTACAATACCCAGATAGATTAGCGAAATTAGGATTATTTAGTCTAGAAAAAAGACGACTGAGGGGCGATCTAATAACCATGTATAAGTATATGAGAGGACAATACAAATATCTCGCTGAGGATCTGTTTATACCAAGGAAGGTGACGGGCACAAGGGGGCATTCTTTGCGTCTGGAGGAGAGAAGGTTTTTCCACCAACATAGAAGAGGATTCTTTACTGTTAGGGCAGTGAGAATCTGGAATTGCTTGCCTGAGGAGGTGGTGATGGCGAACTCAGTCGAGGGGTTCAAGAGAGGCCTGGATGTCTTCCTGGAGCAGAACAATATTGTATCATACAATTATTAGGTTCTGTAGAAGGACGTAGATCTGGGTATTTATTATGATGGAATATAGGCTGAACTGGATGGACTAATGTCTTTTTTCGGCCTTACTAACTATGTTACTATGTTACTATGTTACTATGTTAGACGATGAGGATGGAAAAGTTACTGCAGGTCTAGAGGGCTTCAGAGATATCAGCTTATCCTAGGTCTAGGGGTTAGGAGATGAGGATGGAGAAGATACTGCAGGTATGAGGATGAGAGAAGTTAAGGTACCGTCACATTAAGCGACACTGCAGCGATATAGACAATGATGCCGATCGCTGCAGTGTCGCTGTTTAGTCGTTGTGTGGTCGCTGGGGAGCTGTCACACAGACAGCTCTCCAGCGACCAACGATGCCGAAGTCCCCGGGTAACCAGGGTAAACATCGGGTTACTAAGCGCAGGGCCGCACTTAGTAACCCGATGTTTACCATGGTTACCATTGTAAATGTAAAAAAAACCAAAAAACACTACATACTTACATTCCGGTGTCTGTCGCGTCCCCTGGCGTCAGCTTCCCTGCACTGTGTAAGCGCCGGCCGTAAAGCAGAGAGGTCTAGGGGTTAGGAGATGAGGATCATCTGAGGGGTTCTTAAGTTCATGAAGTGATCAGACACTTAGGATGGAGGAATTACTACAAGTCTAAAGTTACCTTCACACATAACGATTTCGTTAACGATATAGTTGCAACGTCACGCTTTTTGTGATGTAGCAACGATCCCACTAACGATCTCGTTATGTGTGACAGCGACCAATGATCAGGCCCCTGCTGGGAGATCGTTGGTCGCTGGGGAATGATCAGGACCTTTTTTTTTGGTCGCTGATCACCCGCTGTCATCGCTGAATTGGCGTGTGTGACGCCGATCAAGCGATGTGTTCACTGGTAACCAGGGTAAATATCGGGTTACTAAACGCAGGGCCGCACTTAGTAACCCGATATTTACCCTGGTTACCATTGTAAAAGTAAAAAAAAAAAACAGTACATACATTCTGATGCCTGTCATGTCCCCCGGCGTCCACAGGGTTAAAACTGCACTGACTGTGTCAGCGCCGGCCGTAAAGCAAAGCACACGCTGTTACTGCCGACGCTGACACAGTCAGTGCAGGGAAGCTCTCGGCAGCAGCGCGTGCATTAGCAGCGCTCTTGCCGAAAGCAGTTTTAACCCTGTGGACGCCGGCGGGGGACGTGACAGACATGGAAGGTAAGTATGTAGTGTTTTTTTTTTAACTTTTACACTGGTAACCAGGGTAAATATCGGGTTACTAAGTGCGGCCCTGGTTACCCGGGGACCAACGATCACGACCAGCGATTCGACCTGGCCGTGATCGTTGGTAAGTCGTTGTGTGGTCGCTGGAGAGCCGTCACACAGACAACTCTCTCCAGCGACCAACGATCAGGGGAAAGACTTCAGCATCGTTGAAACTGTCTTCAACGATGCCGAAGTCCCCGGGTAACCAGGGTAAACATCGGGTTACTAAGCGCTGGGCCGCTCTTAGTAACCCGATGTTTACCCTGGTTACCATTGTAAAAGTAAAAAAAAACACTACATACTCACATTCCGATGTCTGTCACGTCCCCCGGCGTCCACAGGGTTAAAACTGCTTCCGGCAGGAGCGCTGCTAATGCACGCGCTGCTGCCGAGAGCTTCCCTGCACTGACTGTGTCAGCGCCGACAGTAACAGCGGTGACGTCACCACTGTGCTCTGCTTTACAGCCGGCGCTGACACAGTGCAGGGAAGCTCTCGGCAGCAGTGCGTGCATTAGCAGCGCTCCTGCCGGAAGCAGTTTTAACCCTGTGGACGCCGGCGGGGGACGTGACAGACATCAGAATGTGAGTATGTAGTGTTTTTTTTTTTTACTTTTACAATGGTAACCAGGGTAAACATCGGGTTACTAAGTGCGGCCCTGGTTACCCTGGTTACAAGTGAACACACATGTGTGAGGCCGATCCAGCGATGACAGCGGAGTGGTCAGCGACCAAAAAATGGTCTTGATCATTCCCCAGCGACCAACGATCTCCCAGCAGGAGCCTGATCATTGGTCGCTGTCACACATAACGAGATCGCTACTGAGATCGCTGTTGCGTCACAAAACTTGTGACTCAGCAGCGATCTCGCTAGCGATCTCGCTATGTGTGAAGGTACCTTTAGTCTGAGGGGATATCGGATGGCAGTGGGAGGATTGTCACTTTTTGGGATTAGTAGATAAAGATGGATGCTGTGAGTATGTGGGAGTGATAAATGGATAAAGTCTTGGTACAGATAAAGCAGATAGGAGTGTTATCAGAGGTCTGGGGTGGTCAGGAAGTTATGGTGGATGGGTTAATGCTGTTTGGGGTGATCACACCTGATGGCATAATGTTTCAGTACTTTCATTGATCTCTAGAAGTGAGGTTGGAAGGGTTATGGCAGATCGAGAGGACCACCAAGGAGCTAGCACAGATCTTCTGTTGGGACAAGGAGTTTGGTAGGTCAGACATGAGCTCATGCACAATACCCCAGGTTGGGGTAAATTAGGAAGACACAAGGCTGACGGCTGGAGAGTGGGCTTTGGATATGATGAGGAATATGTTGCTTTTAGCTCCGGCTTTCGAGCTGGTCTCCGTCAGCTTGGAGCCAGGATAATGGCTCTCAATGTCATTATGAAGGAAAGGAAGACTGTGCAGAGAGATAATTAGAAGCAATGTCTCATTATTGCCCTGATTACAGTATAATAGCTCGTTATACTCCACAAGTGACTCCTGGGGAGTTTGATAGCACTTAATGCAGTCAGTTAACCTATTCCTAACCACATAGCTGGGCATGACTCATACAATCCGAGGCATGCAGGCATTATTGCGTAATTCACCATGGAGCTATAGGGCATCTATAGGAGCCTGTGAGTGTGACCTATCAAACTTGTGATCTGCGGTAGAGAATGGGCAACATACATACAGATCCCTCCACTGAAGTGAATGGAAGTTATGAGAGCCTCAGGCACTGGAGCACTTACCCCATAGGGTTGGAGCTCCATCAGAACAATACAGGCTTGGTGCTTATGATTTCTGGTCTTCGCCACGCAATGGGTCAGCAAAAGCCACCAATCTGTTCCTACTCATGATTGCTCTTTAGTCCATGGGTTTATTATTCTGCATGTTAACATACTTTTAGAGTTGAGCCCACCCTGATGTAACTATGATGTTGGCCTATTGAAATGTATATTCATTAAATGCACTCAATACTTGGTCATGGCTCCTTTTGCATCAATTACTGCATCAATGCGGCGTGGCATGGAGGCACGGGGTTTGCTGCCAATCAAGCACAGTGATACTGTTGTTTTTACACCATGCATTGGCACTTTTGGCCGTGTGGACAGGGGCCAAGTCCTGCTGGAAAATGACATTTCCATCTACAAAAACCTTGTCGACAGAGGGAAGCATGAAGTGCTCTCCAATGTCCTGGTAGACGGCTGTGCTGACTTTGGTCTTGATAAAACACAGAGGACCTACACCAGCAGATGACATGGTTCCCAAACCATCACTGATTGTGGAGACTTCACACTAGACCTTGGAAATCAAGGTCCCGGAGTCTGGAGGAAGAGTGGAGAGGCCACAATCCGAGCAGCTGGAGGTCTGGTGTGAAGTCTCCACAATCAGTGATGGTTTGGGAGCCATGTCATCTGCTGGTGTAGGTCCTCTGTGTTTTATCAAGACCAAAGTCAGCGCAGCCGTCAGCCAGGACATTTTAGAGCACTTCATGCTTCCCTCTGCCGACAAGCTTTTTGGAGATGAAAATGTCATTCTCCAGCAGGACTTGTCCCCTGTCCACACTGCCAAAAGTATTAATGCCTGGTGTAAAAACAACAGTATCACTAGGCTTGATTGGCAGCAAACTCACCTGACCTTAATCCTATAGAGAATCTATGGAGTATTGTCAGGAGGAAGATTAGACACCAGACCCAACAATGCAGACGAGCTGAAGGCTGCGATCAAAGCAACCTGGGCTTCCATAACCCCTCAGCAATGCCACAGGCTGATCGCCTCCATGCCACGCCGCAATTGATGCAAAAGGAGCCCCGACTAATTATTGAGTGCATTTACTGAACATACATTTCGGATTTTACAATCATTTTTCAAGCTGGTGATATAAATTATTCTAAGTTACTGAGATAATAACTTTTGGGTTTACATTGGCTGTAAGCCATAATCATCAACATTAACAGAAATAAACATATGAAATAGATCACTCTGTGTGTAATGACTCTATATAACATATGAGTTTCACTTTTTGTATTGAAGAACTGAAATAAATTCACTTTTTGATGATATTCTAATTTTGTGAGAAGCACCTATATTGTCACGGGTGTGTCAGAGGCTGCAGATCGTTGCTCTGCATCTGACTGCAGAAGGTCTCAGCAGTTGGCTTTGCAGACTTCTTCCTGGCCCTTCTAGGAACCATCTTCCCTATGCACGGCTTACTGCTAGTGTCAAGCAGGGTTTAGGTATCCTGCTCGGCGATAGGTGCAGAACTTATATGTAGGTATGATTGCCCAAAATTGCCCTACTGGATATGTTTTCTGGGGTAGGCAAAGTTTTTTGTGTTTTACAAGGCATGAAAATTGTACTTTAGACTGTGTCCTTACTCCTCTGGAGACGAGGAGCAATGAGTAGGAATTGTGACTTCACTGTTGCAGGGAACCTCAGACCTGCCTGCCACAGGATTCTATGTGTCTCCAGTACGTAGAAGGGTTTTTCAGGGCTTTAGCCCTTATCTATGATGATCCTGACCGCATATTCTTGGCTGAATCCAGGCTGCGTAGTCTTCAGCAGGGGAATTATTCAGTAGAGACGTATAGCTCTGAATTCCACAGGGGGTCAACCGATGCCAAATGGAGTGACCTGGCTCTCAGAAGCCAATTCCTTCAGGGCCTCACTGAAAGGTTATAGGACGCATTAGCAGTGTATGAAACTCCTGTGTCGTTGGAGGTTGCCATGTCCTTGGCTATTCGGGTGGACAGACGCCTGAGGGACAGATTGGTAAGACCACCTATTTCTGAGCCCTCTTTCTGGGACAATAACCCGGTGTCGGAGGGAAGGTCCGGGTCTGAACCTATACTTGCAGAGTTAGAGGAACCCATTCAGTTGGGGGGTGCATTTATGTTGTATGTTCCCCCGACATTTGCATGAAAAAGGGTGTATTTTTCTTGTGGAGGGACATTTTATTGGGGGCATGTCCTGTCATTCCAAAGCAAAAATAGTCTCCATTAACCCTTGGGAGCCTTGAGCTTGATAACCAAGTGTTGTGTGTTGTCTTCAACCTGCAATGCTTGCTTTGTCCTGACAGCAGAGGTGGTGCTAGAGAAGAGAGCAGGTCTGACAGAATGTCTGCGTTTGTGGACAGTGGAGCTGGAGTCAGTATGGTGGATGCGGACTTTGCTAGAACTCATGGTTTTGTCTGCTCTACCTCGGCTGAACCTATTTCTATTTGCGTCATCGACTCAGCACCACTTGCACAGAGAACACTGACACAAATAGTTCATAACATAAGACTGAGGGTGGGGCCTTGGTATTATGAAGTAATCCCTTGTTAGGTCCTGAAGGGTCTCCGCACTCCATTGGTTCTGGGTTTGCCCTGGTTGGTGAAGCGTAATTCGATTGTGGAGTGGGGAGAATACTGTCATGGTAATTGCCTAAACGTTTCCACCTCTGCTGTATCTACAGGGACCTTACCGGCATTTGTCTCGCTTTGAGGACCCTTCCCCAATTTTGCAGAAGGGTGTAGGCATCTCGGCCTTGTACACTGACCTGGAGGGTGAGGTGTTGGGGATGCCCCTGTCTCCTGCCCTTCGGGGAGGTTATTTGTGCCGTCTAAATTGCGCCACAAAGTAACTAGAGAATTTCATAACTCTGTACTTGCTCGTCACCCAAGTGGTAAGGCAACCGTGAACCTCCTTTCTCGTAGTTTTTGGTGGCCGGGGTTGCATCAGGATGTGGTTGAACAAGTGGCTTCCTGCCATGATTGCGCATGTACTAAAGTACAGCATACCCATCCATCTGCTCCTGTTTCGACTCTACCTGTTAGTAACAGGGTCAGGGGAGACAGGTATAAATGTATGACTGTCAGTAGAAAAATATTTAGAATTGAGAGTCCTCAGTGGTTGATACCTTTTACTGTCAGTAAACGCATGTCTGGAACTGAATGTGAATGATTCTGTGTGGTTGTCTACCAGGAATTTCAGGTTACGGCTGTGTGCACACGTCAGGATTTCTTGCAGAAATTTCCTGAACAAAACTGGACATTTTCTGCAAGAAATCCGCAAGCGTTTTTTTCCGCGTTTTTTTTTTTTGCGGATTTTTTGCATTTTTTTCCGGAGGTTCCCATTGCACAGTGGGAAATCCGCAAAAAATCCGCAAAATTAATGAACATGCTTTACCGTGATGCATTTTTTTTCGCAGAAAAAAACGCAACATATGCACAAAAATTGCGGAATGCATTATAAATGATGGGATGCATATGTATGCGTTTTTTAAGCATTTTTATAGTGAAAAATCCTGAACGTGTGCACACAGCCTGAGGGTTCCTTCCTGGAAGTTGGGTCCTAGATTCATTGGTCCCTATTAGAGATGAGTGAGTGTACTCGTTGCTCGGGTTTTCCTGAGCACACTCGGGTGGTCTCTGAGTATTTGTTAGTGTTCGGAGATTTAGTTTTCATCACCTCAGCTGAATGATTTACATCTACTACCCAGCCTGAGTACATGTGGGGGTTGCCTGGTTGCTGGGGAATCCCCACATGTATTCAAGCTGTCTAGTAGCTGTAAATCATTCAGCTACGGCGATTAAAACTAAATCTCCGAACACTAACAAATACTCGGAGACCACCCGAGCAATGAGTATACTTGCTCATCACTAGTCCCTATAGGATAACCACCATCATTGGTCCAGGAGAATTTCATATTGATCTACCTCAGACTCTTAGGTCATGTTCACACGATCCTTTTTTTCATGCGGAATTGCCGCGATTTTCCCGCTGCGGGTCCGCAGCTGTTTTCCATGCAGGGTACATTACATTGTACCCTATGGAAAACAGGAACTGCTGTGCCCACAATGCGGAAAATAAAAAAAAAAAGCCGCACTGAATAGCTGCGGGAAAAAAGAAGTACCATGTCACTTCTTTTTTCGGAGCCGCAGCGGTTCTGCACCCATTGACCTCCATTGTGAGGTCAAACCCGCAGTAAAACCCGCAGATGATAAAAATATCTGCGGGTTTTACTGCGGTTTGTGGTGCAGAACCGCTGCAGCAGGAAGTGCGGGGAAGCGGGCGGAAGTGCGTGGGCGGAGTGTGGCTGCCCCCCCGTGCTCCGATCCCGCCCCCCCGTGCTCCAATCCCACCGCCCCGTGCTCCGGTGCCCCCCCCAGTGCTCCGATGCCCCCCCGTGCCCTCATCTCCCCCCCTTATACTTACCCGGCCTCCCGGTGTCCGTCCGGCCGTCTTCTCCCTGGGCGCTGCCATCTTGCAAAATGGCGGGCGCATGCGCAGTGCGCCCGCCGAATCTGCCGGCCGGCAGATTCATTCCAAAGTGCATTTTGATCACTGAGATATAATCTATCTCAGTGATCAAAATAAAAAAAAATAGTAAATGACACCCCCCCCCTTTGTCACCCCCATAGGTAGGGACAATAAAAAAAAAAATAAGAATTTTTTTTTTTCCACTAAGGTTAGAATAGGGTTAGGGGTAGGGTTAGGGTTAGGGTTAGGGGTAGGGTTAGGGTTAGGGGTAGGATTAGGGGTAGGGTTAGGGTTAGGGTTAGGGTATTTTCAGCCATTTTAACCCTAAAAAACTTCCTAGAAAACACACAGACTCTGCATAGAAAACTGCTTAAAAAAAAGGATCAAAAAACGCATCAAAAAAGGACAAAAAAAGGACCAAAAAAAGGACCTGCGTTTTCTGCCAAGAGCTGCAGTTTTTTAAAAAATAGTCCTGAAAAAAAAAGGATGGAAATCAGGAACGTGTGAACATACCCTTAATCTCTACAATGTTTTTTTACAGGTCTTGGCTCAAGAGATATGTGGAACCCCTTGAGCCCTCACCTCTCCTACCGCCCCCAATAATGGTTGGTGGAAACCTAGAGTTTCAAATTTTGAGGATTGTAGATGCTTGCCTCCATCGTCTTTCACTACAATACTTGGTGCATTGGAAGGGTTATGGTCCAGAGGAAAGGATGCAGTTTCTGTATCAGAGGTGAATGCCCCCAGGCTGGTTTGTTCGTTCCACACCTGTTATCCTGAGAAACCTGGTCCTGAGTGTCCAGAGACCACTTGTAGAAGGGGGTACTGTCACGGATGTGTCAGAGGCTGCAGACCGTCACTCTGCATCTGACTGCAGAAGATATCAGAAGTTTGCGTTGCAGACCTCTTCCTGGTCCTTCTGACTCTAGAACCCAGTGGCAAATGTCTCCTGACTCTAGTTCACAAACCTGGACTGGAGTGTTTATAACTTCCAGCTTGCTGCTGGGAGTTGCTGGTGATATTTCCATTTCCATGCTGAGGCTTGGAGCTATAGCAGATGACTATCTTCCTCTTTCATGTTTGGAGTCTACTCAAGCGAAGTGTTCCCCTTGTTTGTGTATCCCATCTGTCTTTAGTTGTAGTGGGGATTGACTAGTGTTATCCTGTCCTTCCCTATGCACGGCTTACTGCTAGAGTTAGGCAGGGTTTAGGTATCCTTCTCGGCGATAGGTGTAGCACCTATTTAGGGACGTTAGGACAGACAGGGTGATGTTAGATCTGCCTAGGGGTCTTCACTCCCCCCTTCCCTAGTGTTGGGTTTCCTTCCCCTTATCCCTTTGTGTTGCACTTAGTCTTTCCTACACTGTGCTTGACATATACTCACAGACAATAAATTGTATGTCAAACCCGAGAAATTTATGTTCTGGGTTGAGGAGAGCGCTTTCCTACGATATGTGTTGTTATCCACCAGTTTTTGCAGGGATCTGGCAAAAGTTCGGTCAGTATTGGATTGGAATTGTCCTGAGGATTTGAAGGCGTCACAAAGCTTTTTAGGTTTCGCCAACTACTACCGTAAGATCATCAAAAACTTTTCGGTAGCATCCAAACCTCTGAAGGACATGACTAGGAAGGGGACGGACTTTTTGCAAGTGGTCCACTCAGGCCAGGGAGGCATTCCATACTTTGAAGAAGTGTTTTTCATCTGTGCCGATCCTCATACAGCCTGAAGTCTCTCAGCCTTTCATCGATGAGGTTGACGCGTCTGATGAGGGCGCTGTGTTGTCACAGGGTGCATCTCCTGGTAAATGCCGCCCATGTGCATATTTTCCTAAAACACTGGCATCTGCTGAAAGAAATTATGACATCGGTAACAGTGAACTCTTGGCAATCAAATGGGCTTTTGAAGAGTGTCATCATTTTTTGGAGGGGGCGGTTCATCCAGTTATGGTGATCACAGATCATAAGAATCTGGTGTATTTGCAATCGTCGAAAAGTCTAACGCCTCGACAGGCAAGATGAGCATTGTTCTTTACCAGGTTTAACTTTTTGTCACATATACAGTAGGCCGGGGAACAAAAACATTAAGGCAGATGCTTTATCTCGTTGTTTTCCTGGGGGAGGAAATAATTGTGAACCGGTACCTCGTCTAAAAGTGGTGGTTATAGCGTCTATAGGCTCCGATCTTGAAGGAGAGGTTGTTGATGCTCAGGGGGACGCCCCTGCTGCCTGTATGTTTGGTGAACTGTTCCTGTTAATCTCCACACAAAATGTCCTAAGTGAACTATTTACGGCACTTCAAAATACTATTTCAACAAAAAGCGGATTTAGATCCCATTAACCGCACGAAGAGAACCATCTAGTAAAAGGCAAATATATCTTTATTCAATAATAAACATTAACGGGTTCGGTTCTTTTTCTGGGTTTGCTTTTCACTATCATTTATTCTGTAAATTAATAGACACATTGACCTATATAATTGGATATCTATCAATTGCTGTGTCCAGTGTTTGGACAGATTCAGTAAAATGTCTCATTTTATTGCATTTCCAGCTTTAGCGAACGCCAGGTTCTTAGTGCAAATTTTCATCAGGGAAATTATAAAATGACATGGGACCCCGACTGATATTGTTTCTGATCGGGGGATGCAGTTTGTCCCAAGTTTTGGAGGACATGTTGCACCCGTATGGGGATCCATCTGTCATTTTTTTCTGCATTTCACGTGCAGTATAACGGGCAGACTGAATGGGCTAACCAGAATCTGGAGACGTACCTCAGGTGTTTTGTGTCTGAGAATCAGGAGGATTGGGCTATACCTATTTACCGTTAGCCGAATTCACATGAAATAATCTTTGTCATTAATCTACTGGTAAGTCCCCATTTTTCAGGGAGTTCGGGTTCCATCCTCAGAGTTCAGCTCATTTAATAAGAATCGTTCTAGTGGATTACCGGAGGAAGAACGGTTTTCACCTTCTATTACATCCGTGTAGCCGGAGGTTTCTAATAATTTGAGGAAGATGGGATCGAAATATAAGGCTTCTTTCACACTTCCGTCGGTCGTCCTGCGTCAGAGTGCAGTGAGCCGACGTATCGATGGACGTTGCACAAATAGTTGAAAACGTGTGCAAGGCATCCAGTGTTATGACGGAGGCGTTGCATGAATCCCGGGCTGAATGTTCACGTATAAATGTCCGGGGAGGACAGAGAGAGAGAGAGAGAGAGAGAGAGACTTTTCCCCGGGCTGGAATTTGCTTTATGGCATGCTCAGATGGAAAAACTGCATCCGTCACTGGATTCCTGCGTTTCGCAGTGTGCGCAGACACTGCAGACAAAAAACGTTCCTTTGAAAGTTTTTTCCAAAAGACGGTCCGTCAAATTCCGCAGGATCCAGTGCACGACGGACGAAACGTGTGGCCATCCGTCACGATACGTCGCTAGTACAAGTCTATGAGAAAATGCAGGATCCTGTTTTCTCAAAAAACGACGTATCTCGACGGGACTACAAAGACGGAAGTGTGAAAGAGGCCTAAGAGTGCGGCTAATCAGAGATGTTTGGTGCGTCCGGACCTGTGTGTTGGTGACTCGGTGTGTCTGTCTTCTAGGAACATTAAGTAGAAAGTTCCATCCAGGAATCTGGGTCCCAGATTTATTGGTCTATATAAGATCGTAGCCGTCGTCAATCCCGTAGCATTACTCCTTGCTTTACCGTCCACCTTCACGATCCGTAATGTATTTCATCAATCTCTCCTCAAAAAATACATCACATCTCCAGTACCATCACCACCACTACCACCATCTCCCGTCATTGTCGATGGAAACGTAGAGTTTCAGATTGTGAAAATCATGGATTCTCGCTTAGTTCGTCGGTTGCTTCAGTATCTGGTACATTGGGGGGCACGGTCCTGAGGGGAGGAGATTGGTGTAAATCCCAGGTCACATTGTTATGTGTGCTCCACTTGTGCATTCATGAGATAATTACAATCTCATCATGGAGGGGCTGACTGTGGGGGGCCATTACCATAGTGCAGCACACACTGGTCAATGCAGAATGGAGCCCCCTCTACCCAGTGTCATCAGATGAGGTGGTCTCAGGCCATTGTGAATTAAGCTCTGTTTACACTGCATTTTTATCCTAACCTACTTTAAACGAGCTGATGATCACCCCACTAATGAGAAAATCCCTCATTTGTTAGGTGAAATGATCTTTAAGTTTGCACATAAATCATCATTATTGGCGGCACAAGACATTCTGCTGAGAACAATGGTGGCGTATGCACACAGTCACAAATTACAGATGTGTCAGCGAGGAGCGGAGCCGTTAGACATCCACAATCAGCAAACAAGTAATAATCTTTATTTTTATATAGCGCTAACATATTCCGCAGCGATTTACAGTTTGCACACATTATCATCTCTGTCCCCGATGGGGCTCATAATCTATATTCCCTATCAGTATGTCTTTAGAATGTGGGAGGAAACCGGAGAACCCGGAGGAAACCCGCACAAACACGGGGAGAACATACAAACTCTTTGCAGATCTTTGAACCCAAGTAGCTGATCAGCGATTGCTAGAGCCCAAATCAGGAACGTAAATGAGTGACGACTGTACTGTGTGCAGAATTATCAGATATCTTGTAATTCTGATGATTCATTTTCTCATTGGACATCTCTGTCGTCAGTCCAGAAGGTGAACCATCCTGGACATGTAAGAAGTCACAGCGCGGTTCTGCCTCAGGAGAATCTCTCTGTACAGAATTATTGGCGACTAAGGAGAAATGTGAATTTTCCATCTGACTTCTTTTTTTCCATTTGTTACAGTAAGAATAAGAACCAAACAACAATGTACAAATTCGAACTCTGACATTTCCATAGATCTCAGGGCAATATAGTAATATACTGTATTACCACCGAATAATACCACATATAAGGGACAAATACCGCCACACCATAACCAGACCACATATTACCACCACATAGTGGTCGAATCATACGACATACAAGGGACAAATACCACCACACCATGACCAGACCGCAAATTACCACCATATAGTGATAGAAAAATACCACATACAATGAACAAATAACATCACACCATGACCAGACCTCATATTACCACCACATAGTGCCGAATAATACCACATTCAAGGAACAAATACCACCACACTGTCACCATACCACATACATCATGGAGAGATCACATACTACCACCACAGAGTGACCGAATAATACCTTATACAAGATACAGATACTGCGACACTGTGACCAAACCACATATTACCACCACATAGTGACTAAATAATACCACATACAAAGGAAAAAAACAGCACATATTTACCAGACCACATATTACCACCACATAGTGACTGAATAATACCACATAGATGGAACAAATACCAACACACCATGATAAGACCACATATTACCACCACATAGTAACATAGTAAGGCCGAAAAAAGACATTTGTCCATCCAGTTCAGCCTATATTCCATCATAATAAATCCCCAGATCTACGTCCTTCTACAGAACCTAATAATTGTATGATACAATTTTGTTCTGATCCAGGCCTCTCTTGAACCCCTCGACTGAGTTCGCCATCACCACCTCCTCAGGGAAGCAATTCCAGATTCTCACTGCCCTAACAGTAAAGAATTCTCTTCTATGTTGGTGGAAAAACCTTCTCTCCTCCAGACGCAAAGAATGCCCCCTTGTACCCGTCACCTTCCTTGGTATAAACAGATCCTCAGCGAGATATTTGTATTGTCCCCTTATATACTTATACATGGTTATTAGATCGCCCCTCAGTCGTCTTTTTTCTAGACTAAATAATCCTAATTTCGCTAATCTATCTGGGTATTGTAGTTCCCCCATCCCCTTTATTAATTTTGTTGCCCTCCTTTGTACTCTCTCTAGTTCCATTATATCCTTCCTGAGCACCGGTGCCTAAAACTGGACACAGTACTCCATGTGCGGTCTAACTAGGGATTTGTACAGAGGCAGTATAATGCTCTCATCATGTGTATCCAGACCTCTTTTAATGCACCCCATGATCCTGTTTGCCTTGGCAGCTGCTGCCTGGCACTGGCTGCTCCAGGTAAGTTTATCATTAACTAGGATCCCCAAGTCCTTCTCCCTGTCAGATTTACCCAGTGGTTTCCCATTCAGTGTGTAATGGTGATATTGATTCCTTCTTCCCATGTGTATAACCTTACATTTATCATTGTTAAACCTCATCTGCCACCTTTCAGCCCAAGTTTCCAACCTATCCAGATCCATCTGTAGCAGAATACTATCTTCTCTTGTATTAACTGCTTTACATAGTTTTGTATCATCTGCAAATATCGATATTTTAATGTGTAAATAGGGATCAAATAATACCACATACAGGGATCACAAACCGACACAGTGTGATCAGACCACAT
Organism: Ranitomeya imitator; assembly: GCF_032444005.1. NCBI lineage: Eukaryota > Metazoa > Chordata > Amphibia > Anura > Dendrobatidae > Ranitomeya > Ranitomeya imitator. The sequence goes on along the minus strand of NC_091282.1, from coordinate 1,213,141,798 downwards.
ATTACCACCACATAGTGACTGAATAATACCACATACATGGGATAAATACCATCATACCATGACCAGATCACATATTACCACCACAATAAGACCGAATAATACCACATACAAGGATCAAATATCACCCCACCATGACCTGACCACATATTACCACCATAAAGTGACCGAATAATACCACAATCAAGGATTAAATACCGCCACACCGTGACCAGATCAAATATTACCAGAACATAGTGATCTGGCTCCATTCTGCAACAATGTCTCTCATCACCTAGGCTTATTCCTATCATAATGTCCCACATCCTGTGCCCCTTTAATTATGTTCCACATCTTGATCCCTTTATATAATAATAATAATAATAATTTTTATTTATATAGTGCCAACATATTCCGCAGCACTTTACAATTAAGCGGGGACATGTACAGACAATAAATTCGGTACAAGTTAAGACAATTTAAACAGTGACATTAGGGGTGAGGTTCCTGCTCGCAAGCTTACAATCTACAAGGAAATGGGGGGACACAATAGGTGAAAAGTGCTCGTTATTTCAGGTCTGGCAATTATAATAAACTAGATGGTGGCCCGATTCTAACGCATCGTGTATTCTAGAATATGCATGTCCACATAGTGTATTGCACAGCCCACGTAGTATATTGCCCAACCACGTAGTATTTTGCCCAGCTACGTAGTATATTGCACAGCCACGTAGTATATTGCCCAGCCACGTAGTATATTGCCCAACCACGTAGTATATTGCCCAGCCACGTAGTATATTGCCCAGCCACGTAGTATATTGCCCAGCCACGTAGTATATTGCCCAGCCACGTAGTATATTGCCCAGCCACGTAGTATATTGCCCAGCCACGTAGTATATTACCCAGTCACATTGTATATTGCCCAGTCACGTAGTATATTGCCCAGCCACGTAGCATATTGCCCAGTCACGTAGTATATTGCCGAGCCTTGTAGTATATTGCCCAGCCACGTAGTATATTGCACAGTCACGTAGTATATTGCCCAGCCACGTAGTATATTGCCCAGCCACGTAGTATATTGCCCAACCACGTAGTATATTGCACAGCCCACGTAGTATATTACCCAGTCACATTGTATATTGCCCAGTCACGTAGTATATTGCCCAGCCACGTAGCATATTGCCGAGCCACGTAGTATATTGCCCAGTGACGTAGTATATTGCCCAGTGACGTAGTATATTGCCCAGCCACGTAGTATATTGCCCAGTCACGTAGTATATTGCCCAGCTATGTAGTATATTGCCCAGTTACGTAGTATTTTGCCCAGTCACATAGTATATTGCCCAGCTACATGGTATATTTCCCAGTCACGTAGTATATTGCCCAGCCACGTAGTATATTGCCCAGCCACATAGTAGATTGTCCAGTCACGTAGTATATTGCCCAGCCACGTAGTATATTGCCCAGCCACGTATTATATTTCCCAGTTACGTAGTATATTGCCCAGTCACATAGTATATTGCCCAGTCACGTAGTATATTGCCCAGTCACGTAGTATATTGCCCAGCCACGTAGTATATTGCCCAGCCACGTGGTATATTTCCCAGTCACGTAGTATATTGCCCAGTCACGTAGTATATTGCCCAGCCACGTAGTATATTGCCCAGCCACGTAGTATATTGCCCAGTGATGTAGTATATTGCCCAGCCACGTAGTATATTGTCCAGCCACATAGTATATTGTCCAGTCACGTAGTATATTGCCCAGCCACGTAGTATATTGCCCAGCCACGTAGTATATTGCCCAGTTACGTAGTATATTGCCCAGCCACATAGTATATTGTCCAGCCACATAGTATATTGTCCAGTCACGTAGTATATTGCCCAGTGACGTAGTATATTGTCCAGTCACGTACTATAGTTTGTAGATTGTGAGCCCTCGCGGGCAGGGTCCTCATTCCTCCTGTACCAGTTATGACTTGTATTGTTTAAGATTATTGTACTTGTTTTCATTATGTATACCCCTCCTCACATGTAAAGCGCCATGGAATAAATGGCGCTATAACAATAAATAATAATAATAATAATAATAGTGCCCAGCCACGTAGTATATTGCCCAGTTACATAGTATATTGCCCAGCCACGTAGTATATTGCCCAGCGACGTAGTATATTGCCCAGCCACGTAGTATATTGCCCAGTCACGTAGTATATTGCCCAGTCACGTAGTATATTGCCCAGTCACGTAGTATATTGCCCAGTTACATAGTATATTGCCCAGCCTTGTAGTATATTGCCCAGCCACGTAGTATATTGCCCAGTCACGTAGTATATTGCCCAGCCACGTAGTATATTGCCCAGCCACGTAGTATATTGCCCAGTCACGTAGTATATTGCCCAGTCACGTAGTATATTGCCCAGTTACATAGTATATTGCCCAGTCACGTAGTATATTGCCCAAACATGTAGTATATTGCCCAGTCATGTAGTATATTGCCCAGTCGCGTAGTATATTGCACAGCCACGTAGTATATTGCCCAGTCACGTAGTATATTGCCCAGTCACGTAGTATATTGCCCAGTCACGTAGTATATTGCCCAGTCACGTAGTATATTGCCCAGTCACGTAGTATATTGCCCAGCCACGTAGTATATTGCCCAAACATGTAGTATATTGCCCAGTCATGTAGTATATTGCCCAGTCACGTAGTATATTGCCCAGTCACGTAGTATATTGCCCAGTCACGTAGTATATTGCCCAGCCACGTAGTATATGGCCCAGCCACGTAGTATATTGCCCAGTTACGTAGTATATTGCCCAGTCACGTAGTATATTGCCCAGTCACGTAGTATATTGCCCAGTCACGTAGTATATTGCCCAGTTACGTAGTATATTGCCCAGCCTTGTAGTATATTGCCCAGCCACGTAGTATATTGCCCAAACATGTAGTATATTGCCCAGTCATGTAGTATATTGCCCAGTCACGTAGTATATTGCCCAGTCACGTAGTATATTGCCCAGCCACGTAGTATATTGCCCAGCCACGTAGTATATTGCCCAGTCACGTAGTATATTGCCCAGTCACGTAGTATATTGCCCAAACATGTAGTATATTGCCCAGTCACGTAGTATATTGCCCAGTCACGTAGTATATTGCCCAGTCACGTAGTATATTGCCCAGCCACGTAGTATATTGCCCAGCCACGTAGTATATTGCCCAGTGACATAGTATATTGCCCAGCCATGTAGTATATTGCCCAGCCACGTAGTATATTGCCCAGCCACGTAGTATATTGCCCAACCACGTAGTATATTGCCCAGTTACGTAGTATATTGCCCAGTGACGTAGTATATTGCCCAGTTACGTAGTATATTGCCCAGTTACGTAGTATATTGCCCAGCCACGTAGTATATTGACCAGTGATGTAGTATATTGCCCAGCCACGTAGAATATTGCCCAGCCACGTAGTATATTGCCCAGTCACGTAGTATATTGCCCAGTCACGTAGTATATTGCCCAGTGACGTAGTATACAGCACAGAGGTACGTAGTTGACCAGTGATGTAGTATATTGCCCAGCCACGTAGTATATTGCACAGCCACGTAGTATATTGCCCAGTCACGTAGTATATTGCCCAGTCACGTATGTCACAGGTTAAAAAATAAAAAATAAACATATACTCACCTTCCAAGGGCCCCTTGTAGTTCGTTCACATGACCGTGATGTCATGGCAGGTCCTTCTCCCATACCATCCTTGCCACCGGAAGTTGCCGCTTGCATGGAGCGGTTACCGGAGCGTAGCTAGGATCGGGAAATGCAGCAGAAGGTGAGTATATTTTTTATTTTTTTTATTATTATTAACATTAGATGTTTTTACTATTGACGCTGCATAGGCAGCATCAATAGTAAAAACTTGGTCACACAGGGTTAATAGCGGCGGTAACGGAGTGCGTTACCCGCGGCATAATGCGGTCCGTTACCGCTGGCATTAACCTTGTGTGAGCGGTGACTGCGGGGAGTATGGAGGGACTAATCGGACTGTGGCCGTCGCTGATTGGTCGCGGCAGCCATGACAGGCAGCTGGCGAGACCAATCAGCGACTTGGATTTCATGACAGACGGAGGCCGCGACCAATGAATATCCGTGACAGACAGAAGGACAGACAGACAGAAAGACGGAAGTGACCCTTAGACAATTATATAGTAGATAGGGATTTTCATACAAAGCTGCATGATCCGGTCATCAGCCCGTGTGTTTAAGTGCAATAGTCCAGTATCAAGTGCAGTTATCGTGTGCATGGAGGGTGTGGAGACAGATGAATAGTAGGGGGCAGATTCAGGGTAATATTTGGAAGGAAGGAACAGGACAAAGTTAGTTTCCTGAGTAGTTGATGTGGTCGGCTTGTTTGAAGAGATGGGTTTTTAAAGCGCACTTGAATGGGTCGGGGCTAGGTATCAGTCTGATCATCTGGGGAAGTGCATTCCAGAGAGCTGGCGCAGCACGAGAGAAGTCTTGGAGATGGAGGTGCGAGGTTCGGATTACGGGGGATGTTAGTCTTAGGTCATTTGTAGAACGGAGGGCACGTGTAGGGCGATAGACGGAGATGAGAGAGGAGATATAAGGCGGTGCAGAACTGCGGAGAGCTTTGTGGGTGAGAGAGATGAGTTTATACTGGACCCTGTAGCGAATGGGTAGCCAGTGTAATGACTGGCACAAGATGGAGGCATCAGTGAAGCAGCTGGACAGAAATATGACCCTGGCTGCCGCATTCAAGATGGATTGGAGAGGAGAAAGTTTGGTAAGAGGGAGACCGATCAGAAGAGAGTTGCAGTAGTCCAGACGGGAATGAATGAGAGCGACAGTAAGAGTCTTAGCAGTTTCATCAGTGTGAAAAGGTCGGATTCTGGAGATGTTTTTAAGATGCAGGTGACAGGAGCGAGTGAGTGATCGGATATAGGGAGTAAAGGAAAGTTCGGTGTCGAATATCAGCCCAAGACAGCGGGCATGCTGCTGGGGAGTTATGGTTGAACCCTCCAGGGTAATTTCGATGTTGGGTAGAGTGAGGTTAGTAGAAGGGAGAAACACAAGCAGTTCAGTTTTGGAGAGATTTAGTTTCAGATAGAGGGAGGACATGATGTTAGAGACAGCAGACAGACAATCCTTGGTATTTTGAATTAGGGTAGGGGTGATGTCGGGGGAAGAAGTGTATAATTGGGTGTCATCAGCATAGAGATGGTACTGGAACCCAAATCTGCTGATTGTTTGTCCAATAGGGGCAGTGTATAGAGAGAAGAGGAGGGGGCCCAGGACTGAGCCCTGCGGAACCCCGATAGTAAGGGGACGAGGAGAGGAAGAGGAGCCGGCAAAAGATACAGTGAAGGAGCGGTCAGAGAGATAGGAGGAGAACCAGGAGAGGGCTGTGTCCTTGAGGCCTATAGAGCGGAGCATAGTGAGGAGGAGCTGGTGATCCACAGTGTCAAATGCGGCAGATAGATCCAGGAGAATCAGCAGAGAGCAATGACCTTTGGATTTAGCTGTTATTAGATCATTAGAGACTTTAAAGAGGGCAGTTTCAGTGGAGTGTAAAGAGCAGAAACCAGATTGTAAGGGGTCGAGAAGAGTTATCCGAGAGATAGCGGATTAGACGAGAGTGGACCAAGCGTTCCAGGAGTTTAGAGATGAAGGAAAGGTTAGAGACAGGTCTGTAGTTAGCAGTGCAGTTCTGGTCCAGGGATGGCTTGTACCCCTTTCTGGACCCCACGTTTTTCATCCTGGATCTCCATGCCCTCCATCAGGGGCCCCCGTGTGCTCCATTTTAAGCTTCCATGTCACCCATCATAGTGACATATGACCCCATTCCTGGTCCCATATATCCTCCATCCTGGGTTCCTATGTTCCCCATCCTGGTCTCATATGTCATCCATCCTGGGCCCCTATGTTCCCCATCTTGGTCCCATATGTCCTCCATCCTGGGACCCTATGTTCCCCATCCTGGTCCCATATGTCCTCCAAGCGCATGACACATCTTCCACTATGGACACTCCAGACACTGTGGAACCTCTCGGTAAGCGAATAGCAGGTGTGGGAGGTACCGCTCCTAGTCGCGTCCTTGTGTCTTAACCAGCATGCGTAGCATCTGTTTGAGGGTACCATTGAAGAGCTCACACAAGCAATTGGTCTGTGGGTGATACGCACTTCATACCCGTCGCTTTACCTGCATTTTTTTACAGAGAGCCTCCATTAGGCGAGACATGAATTGGGTCCCTTGATCGGTAAGCATCTCCCTGGGAAATCCTACATGTGAAAAGATAGCCAACAGGGCATCTGCCACCTTATCTGCCCTAGTTGAGGACAGAGCCACTGACTCTGGGTACCGGCTAGTATAGTCAACCACAGTGAGGATGAATTGCTTTCCAGAGCTGCTGAGGACGGCCAGTGGGACCACAATGTCCACCGCGATCCTCTGGAAAGGCTCCTCTATCACTGGTAAAGGGATCAGGGGAGCCTTAAGAGCAGGCCCCGCCTTCCCCACTCTTTGACAGGTGACACAGGAGCGGCAGTAGTTTGACACATCTGTCCCCATCTTAGGCCAATAGAAGTGTTGAGACAGCCGGGCCTTAGTTTTGCTGATCCCCAAGTGTCCAGCTAGCGGGATCTCATGGGCAATCCGCATCAACTCACTCCTGAATTGGTGCTGGACGACCAGCTGTCTTTCCCTCAACCACTCCTTTTGCGATTTTTCAGGTACTGTCTCCCGGTACAACCTCCCTTGTTCCCAGAACACCCTCTAATTATCCGTCACAGAGGTGGGCGTCTCGGCGAGGTGTCTCAAATCCTCCAGGCTCGCATCTGAGTGCAGAGCAGCCTGGAACTCCTGTCTAGGGGCAGCCAGAAGCAACGTCAGGGTCCCTTCCCCACGGGAACCCTCTGGGACCTACTCCGGGTCCATTTGTGGTTCAGTCACACCTGTGACTGAGGGTCCAGGAGGCAGGACGTTATCTGCGTTCTGGGCACTCTGACTGCGGGTGACAGCAGCTACGTAGGCTGTCTCCCCGGGGATTTCCACAGACCCATCAGCTGGCGCTGCTATGGGTACTACCTCCCCATCCACCCCCAGTGACGTGGCTGTGCACTACTGCACCTGTGAACACATCATTCCTAGGAAACAAATGGTTATCAGGTAAAACATGCATATTTTCCTCACCCGCATCATCAGTATTACCCTCGGCATTTTCAGAAAAATCATTATCAAGTACTTATTAACCGATAAAGCATTGTCAGGTAACACATGCGATTTCCCATTACTATCATCAGCATTCAAACGGGGAGGGCCAAGACTGGGCCAAGACTGACTCACAACTCAGCAGGCGTAAAGATATGCCCTCTCGTCTTGACATCACTAAGTGGGCTGAGTAACGATATACACTCTTTCCTCAGAATTTATGCTTTTGAGTCCATCTAACAAAGGTATTCCTGAGTGAGAAGAGAGGGAGAACGAGCGGCTAGAGGGGATTGGTCGTCTGCATTTTAAAAGCCACACCCTGCTCACACATTAGTATCAGGTTACATAGCCACACCCTGCTCACACATTAGTATCAGGTTACATAGCCACACCCTGCTCACACATTAGTATCAGGTTACACAGTGTCTCTGCCATAGGGCTTTGTGTTGTGAATTCTGTGATCAAGCTCCCTTCTGTGGTCACAAGTGATACTGCGGCTTCTGAGTTTCCTTCCTCAGGTGAGGAGGTTAAGTCGTTAGGTGCTGCTCTATTTAACTCCACCTAGTGCTTTGATCCTGGCCTCCAGTCAATGTTCTAGTATTGGTCTTGCTTCCTCCTGGATCGTTCCTGTGGCCTGTCTGCTCAGCATAAGCTAAGTTCTGCTTGTGATACTCTTGTTGCTATATTTTCTGTCCAGCTTGCTTTAATTTGTTTTTCTTGCTTGCTGGAAGCTCTGAGACGCAGAGGGAGCACCTCCGTACCGTTAGTCGGTGCGGAGGGTCTTTTTGCCCCTCTGCGTGGTTGTTTATAGGTTTTTGTGTTGACCGCAAAGCTATCTTTCCTATCCTCGGTCTATTCAGTAAGTCGGGCCTCGCTTTGCTAAATCTATTTCATCTCTTGTGTTTGTACTTTCTTCTTACTCACAGTCATTATATGTGGGGGGCTGCCTTTTCCTTTGGGGAATTTCTATGAGGCAAGGTAGGCTTATTTTTCTATCTTCAGGCCTAGCTAGTTTCTCAGGCTGTGCCGAGTTGCATAGGGAGCGTTAGGCGCAATCCACGGCTGCCTTTAGTGTGGTGTGTTAGGATTAGGGATTGCGGTCAGCAGAGTTCCCACGTCTCAGAGCTCGTCCTATGTTTTTTGCTTATTGTCAGGTCACTTTGTGTGCTCTGAACTTCAAGGTCCATTGTGGTTCTGAATTACCTATTCATAACAGCTTTGTTTATGGCATGAGCAAGTGCAGGGGGGGTGAAAGGGGGGCCGAAGCTGTGGTGTGCGTCTGACAAAGCACCTTCTAGAACGAATCTCACATTATGACATTTTTAAATTATCATGACAAACCTTCTGAAACTAAACTCACAATATGATATTTTTGGCATTATCGTGACACTCATCCTGGTCCCATATGTACTCCATCCTGGGCCACTACGTTCCCCATCCTGGTCCCATATGTCCCCTATCCTGGTCCACTACGTTCCCCATCCAGGTCTCATATGTCCTACATCCTGGGCCCTTATGTTCCCCATCCTGGCCCATTTATCCTCCATCCTGGTCCCCTATGTTCCACTTTCTGGTCCCATATACCCTCCATCCTGGCCCCATATATCTTCCATCCTGGCCTCATATGTCCTCCATCCTGGGCCTCTATGTTCCCCATCCTGGTCCCATATGTTTCCCATCCTGGTCCCATATGTTCTCCATCCTGAGCCACTATGTTCCCCATCCTGGTCCCATATGCCCTCCATCCTGGGCCCCTATGTTCCCCATCCTGGTCCCATATGTCCTCCATCCTGGGTCCCTGTGTTCCCCATTCTGGTCCCAAATGTCCTCCATCCTGAGTCCCTATGTTCTCCATCCTGGTCCCATATGTCCTCCATCCTGGGTCCCTATGTTCTCCATCCTGGGCCCCTGTGTTCCCCATCCTGGTCCCATATGTCCTCCATCCTGGGTCTCTATGTTCCACATCCTGGTCCCATATGTTCCCCATCCGGGTCTCATATGTCCTCCATCCTGGGCCCCTATGTTCACCCATCCTGGTCCCATATGTACTCCATCCTGGGCCACTAAGTTCCCCATCCTGGTCCCATATGTCCTCCATCCTGGGCCCCTGTGTTCCCCATCCTGGTCCCATATGTCCTCCATCCTGGGTCCCTATGTTCTACATCCTGGTCCCATATGTCCTCCATCCTGGGCCCATGTGTTCCCCATCCTGGTCCCATATGTCCTCCATCCTGGGCCCCTGTGTTCCCCATCCTGGTCCCATATGTCCTCCATCCTGGGTCCCTATGTTCTACATCCTGGTCCCATATGTCCTCCATCCTGGGCCCATGTGTTCCCCATCCTGGTCCCATATGTCATCCATCCTGGGCCCCTGTGTTCCCCATCCTGGTCCCATATGTTCTCCATCCTGGTCCCATATGTCCTCCATCCTGGGCCCCTATGTTCACCCATCCTGGTCCCATATGTACTCCATCCTGGACCACTATGTTCCCCATCCTGGTCCCATATGTCCTCCATCCTGGGCCCCTGTGTTCCCCATCCTGGGCCCCTATGTTCCTCATCCTGGTCCCATATGTCCTCCATCCTGGGCCCCTGTGTTCCCCATCCTGGGCCCCTATGTTCCTCATCCTGGTCCCATATGTCCTCCATCCTGGGCCCCTATGTTCCCCATCCTGGGCCCCTATGTCCTCCATCCTGGTCCCATATGTCCCCTATCCTGGTCCGCTACGTTCCCCATCCTGGTCCCATATGTCCCCCATTCTGGGCTCCTATGTCCCCCATATTGCCACACTTTTGTAAAACACACACACAAAAATATATACGTGTCCGAATGGCTGCGGCGTCCTCTTCTTGATCCATATGCAGTGTGGAAGAGGCCAGCAGCTGACATTGGCGCGTACATCAGCTGCCGGCCATTGCTAGGCTGGTGGCCATTTTAACTCTCGTGGTGCAGGAAGCTGGTGGCTGCATGCACCGCAGAGCATTTCACCTGAATAAGAATCCGAGGACGCACATACAGATGAAATCGGAGGGCACCCAGACACCAGTACTGGATCAGGGCTCTACTTTATCCGGCTCAATGTGAGCCCCTGAGCGATAGTTTGTGGTCACAGCTAGATGATGAGCTTAGGAGGTCGGCATGGTGCATGTCGGCATCAGGGTCTGCTGTGAATTGTGTTATGGCTCATCATGGAGGCATTTAGCAGCTACCAGTTACGGTCTTTAGAGCTGACGTGAAATGTATGATAATGTATTGATTTCACAATAATGAGCAGCTGTCCTAGGTTGGTCTTATCACGGTGGAAGTTAAAAGTGGCACTCACCGATGCTATCTCCCGGGAAGATAGGACCTGGAGAACGCGGAGCAAAGCTCCCAGGAACGCGGGGCAAGCGAGACTGGAGAGAGATTGCTTCAGGCCTGACAGGACCTGAATCACCTGACTGCTGGGGGGCGTGGCCTAAGCTCCAGGGAGCCTGGAGCTGAAGGAAAACTCCTAGAAAGGTAACTAAAGGGCAGAGCTACCAAGGGGCACAGACTGGGACGTTAACCAGATCAGGCCAGGGTCAGGGCACGGAATAGCAAGACGGTACCAAGGGACTAGACAGAAAGGATAGTAGGGGCCAAGCAGAGGTCAATACCAAACGGACAGAGAAAGTACAGAGACAGAATGCAACAAACAGTATCCAGAGAACAGACCGAGTCAAAAACCAAGGAATCAGGCAAACCAGCACGCAGCACAAAACACACTCGGGGTCAATACACTTAGCCAAGGGCAGAAGTATCACTGACAAAGGAAACTCCCAGATAGAGACTATAAAAAGTCCACCCAGGATCAGTGGGAGGCTACAGGAATTAACCCTAGAAGAACCGACCCAGACAAACCATGACAGGTCTTATATTTAGGGACTCTATAGCGACAGGGTCTGTTCCGCAGGACTGGCGCATAGCAAATGTGGTGCCAATATTCAAAAAGGGCTCTAAAAGTGAACCTGGAAATTATAGGCCAGTAAGTCTAACCTCTATTGTTGGTAAAATATTTGAAGGGTTTCTGAGGGATGTTATTCTGGATTATCTCAATGAGAATAACTGTTTAACTCCATATCAGCATGGGTTTATGAGAAATCGCTCCTGTCAAACCAATCTAATCAGTTTTTATGAAGAGGTAAGCTATAGGCTGGACCACGGTGAGTCATTGGACGTGGTATATCTCGATTTTTCCAAAGCGTTTGATACCGTGCCGCACAAGAGGTTGGTACACAAAATGAGAATGCTTGGTCTGGGGGAAAATGTGTGTAAATGGGTTAGTAACTGGCTTAGTGATAGAAAGCAGAGGGTGGTTATAAATGGTATAGTCTCTAACTGGGTCGCTGTGACCAGTGGGGACCGCAGGGGTCAGTATTGGGACCTGTTCTCTTCAACATATTCATTAATGATCTGGTAGAAGGTTTACACAGTAAAATATCGATATTTGCAGATGATACAAAACTATGTAAAGCAGTTAATACAAGAGAAGATAGTATTCTGCTACAGATGGATCTGGATAAGTTGGAAACTTGGGCTGAAAGGTGGCAGATGAGGTTTAACAATGATAAATGTAAGGTTATACACATGGGAAGAAGGAATCAATATCACCATTACACACTGAACGGGAAACCACTGGGTAAATCTGACAGGGAGAAGGACTTGGGGATCCTAGTTAATGATAAACTTACCTGGAGCAGCCAGTGCCAGGCAGCAGCTGCCAAGGCAAACAGGATCATGGGGTGCATTAAAAGAGGTCTGGATACACATGATGAGAGCATTATACTGCCTCTGTACAAATCCCTAGTTAGACCGCACATGGAGTACTGTGTCCAGTTTTGGGCACCGGTGCTCAGGAAGGATATAATGGAACTAAAGAGAGTACAAAGGAGGGCAACAAAATTAATAAAGGGGATGGGAGAACTACAATACCCAGATAGATTAGCGAAATTAGGATTATTTAGTCTAGAAAAAAGACGACTGAGGGGCGATCTAATAACCATGTATAAGTATATAAGGGGACAATACAAATATCTCGCTGAGGATCTGTTTATACCAAGGAAGGTGACGGGCACAAGGGGGCATTCTTTGCGTCTGGAGGAGAGAAGTTTTTTCCACCAACATAGAAGAGGATTCTTTACTGTTAGGGCAGTGAGAATCTGGAATTGCTTGCCTGAGGAGGTGGTGATGGCGAACTCAGTCGAGGGGTTCAAGAGAGGCCTGGATGTCTTCCTGGAGCAGAACAATATTGTATCATACAATTATTAGGTTCTGTAGAAGGACGTAGATCTGGGGATTTATTATGATGGAATATAGGCTGAACTGGATGGACAAATGTCTTTTTTCGGCCTTACTAACTATGTTACTATGTTACTATGTTACTGTGTTTACAAGAACAACCCAGTGGTGATTGCAGGTCACCTCCATGGGCCACATGATCAGGGGTGGCCCCCAGGTATATGATGAATGTAACTGCATTGTCCAGGACGCCTCATTAGGCAGATAACAGCATCACAATTCATTACACCACTCCTCATTACATGGACCCATTGCACCAAAGTTTACACAATGAGCTCTTTAGGGATTACAAAAACATAATGTCCTTTCCAGGGCAATGGCCTCAATGTGCGCAATGTAAATATGTGTCTTTACTATGCACTGGGGGGTTGTGGAGAGACATTCAGGCCTATTTGTCTTCCCCCATGGAGCGCTGATTCCCGCCTGCTCTTGTGTTTTTGTCCTCTTTTTATAGCACTTTATTCTTAAATACAGAGGTGTGGACAAACACAACACAGGCGTGAATGGGCTCAACAATGGAGATTGGACCTCAGAGATCTGCCAACTGATGTATTTAACATATGTCCTCTGACCAGTTTTACCCCTTCACACATTTCCAAAGGGAAAACCAGAAACAGGTGACAGAAGGCAGAATAAAGTGACCAAATGGAAGAAAAATCCCATGTACAAGGTAACGTGTGACCAAACCTGTGGCAGTCACAACATATCATCACGTAGTCAATTGTGAAACACGAAAATGGGCTGAGTCTCTACTCATATCAGCAGGAATAATAGCAGTCATATGAACAGAAACAGGTGAAGAAACCATCATCATACCAAGCCAAAATCCCATAACCACTAAAAAGAGGTCACCATCATCACAAAGAGCCCAGTAACCATAGAACAGAGGTCACCATCATCACAAAGAGCCCAGTAACCATAGAACAGAGGTCACCATCATCACAAAGAGCCCAGTAACCATAGAACAGAGGTCACCATCATCACAAAGAGCCCAGTAACCATAGAACAGAGGTCACCATCATCACAAAGAGCCCAGTAACCATAGAACAGAGGTCACCATCATCACAAAGAGCCCAGTAACCATAGAACAGAAGTCGCCATCATCACAAAGAGCCCAGTAACCATAGAACAGAGGTCACCATCATCACAAAGAGCCGAGTAACCATACAACAGAGGTCACCATCATCACAAAGAGCCCAGTAACCATAGAACAGAGGTCACCATCATCACAAAGAGCCCAGTAACCATAGAACAGAGGTCACCATCATCACAAAGAGCCCAGTAACCATAGAACAGAGGTCACCATCATCACAAAGAGCCCAGTAACCATAGAACAGAGGTCGCCATCATCACAAAGAGCCCAGTAACCATAGAACAGAAGTCGCCATCATCACAAAGAGCCCAGTAACCATAGAACAGAGGTCACCATCATCACAAAGAGCCCAGTAACCATAGAACAGAGGTCACCATCATCACAAAGAGCCCAGTAACCATAGAACAGAGGTCACCATCATCACAAAGAGCCCAGTAACCATAGAACAGAGGTCACTATCATCACAAAGAGCCCAGTAACCATAGAACAGAAGTCACCATCATCATACATAGCTCCATAGTTAGACTTGAGCGAGCCTTTGAAGACTCGGTTCGATTTGCCGAATGATTAGACTTTGCCAAACATGTTCATCAAACTGTTGGACGAACGTAACCAAACGCCATTAGATTCAAAGGGAGGCCAAGCCAAACATCTACACAACACATTAGGGGTTGACAAAAAGCTTCCCAAACAGATAAAATTGGGGCAGACGCCCACCAGGAAAGGTGGCATCAATAGACCCACAGTAGAAATTAGCAAAATGGCAGAGCAGCAGTCAGCCATGGGCCATGCATGAGGTGTCAGGGTCCGGCCCAGCATTTACAGCTTGGAATTGAAGATTAAATTAAGATGAGGAGGGTGAGGGATGGTGTAGGCCTGCTGTTTTGGAGCCCTGATACCTAATGCAACCTCTCGAGCTGGTATAGCGCAGGCACATCTTTCTTAGAGAAGTAATGGCAACTGGGCAACTGGTACTGGGGGACTGTGACAGCCATCAACTTTCTAAAACCATATGTATCCATGAGGTAGAAAGAAAGCATTTCCATGACCAACAGATTGGTAGATGGTGGATTTCAACCTCTTAGCTTTGGCATGTGTAGGAGGAAACAATCTTTTACGTGACCACAACTGCGGAATCATTGGCTGGCTGCAGTGCTGTGAGAGGGCAGAGTACGGTGAACTGGACAAACTGCTGGACTGTGAGAGAGGTGCAGGCGGAGATGTTATGGTGGATTGAGAAAGATATGTTGTGCTAAAGGTACCTTCACACATAACGATATCGATAACGATATAGTTGCAATGTCACGCTTTTTGTGACGTAGCAACGATCCCGCTAACGATCTCGTTATGTGTGACAGCGACCAATGATCAGGCCCCTGCTGGGAGATCGTTGGTCGCTGGGGAATGATCAGGACCTTTTTTTGGTCGCTGATCACCCGCTGTCATCGCTGAATCGGCGTGTGTGATGCCGATCCAGCGATGTGTTCACTGGTAACCAGGGTAAATATTGGGTTACTAAGCGCAGGGCCGTGCTTAGTAACCCGATATTTACCCTGGTTACCATTGTAAAAGTAAAAAAAAAAAACAGTACATACTCACATTCCGATGTCTGTCCTCCAGCGCTGTGCTCTGCACTCCTCCTGTACTGTCTGTGAGCACAGCGGCCGGAAACCAGAGCGGTGATGTCACCGCTCTGCTTTCCGGCTGACCGACGCTCACAGCCAGTACAGGAGGAGGAGTGCAGAGCACAGCGCTGGAGGACAGACGGCTGTAGGTAAGTATGTAGCGTTTGTTTTTCTTTACTTTTAGGATGGTAACCAGGGTAAACATCGGGTTACTAAGCGCGGCCCTGCGCTTAGTTACCCGATGTTTACCCTGGTTACCAGTGAAGACATCGCTGGATCGGTGTCACACACGCCGATCCAGCGATGTCAGCAGGAGTCCAGCGACGAAATAAAGTTCTGGACTTTATTCAGCGACCAACGATCTCCCAGCAGGGGCCTGATCATTGGTCGCTGTCACACATAACGATTTTATTAACGATATCGTTGCTACGTCACAAAAAGCAACGATATCGTTAACAATATCGTTATGTGTGAAGGTACCTTAAGCGCGGCCCTGCACTTAGTAACCCGATGTTTACCCTGGTTAGCCTGCCCCTCTTGTACCCCACTGTTTCACAACCTTAGGCCCACAGCTGTCAGTCACCTGTCACTACATGAACAATCACTATCTATTTTCTTAGACAGTGTGCCTGAACAGCACCGCTATACCTAATGATTTTTAAGTGGAAATCTGGCCATCCGATTTCAATCTGAAACACAATTTAATCCCAAACAATTTGGATTTGCTAATTTGTCTCCGGAGACGGCCACACAGGTTTTGCACAGGATCCTATCTATTTAACTGACAAGTTCATTTTCTGCAGCAGCTCTAGCGCAAGAGCAACTTCTCTGCACTGTGACACTGAGACAATAGCACCATCAAAACAAGATGTCCGCCTTTTATATGGCTAGGGACATGTGACGTCGGCAGCCAATCACAGAAGACCTCGTGTCATGACATTGTGGATGGTTCCTGCGCCCTGATTGGCTGCCGATATGAACACACATAAAGTTAAGGGGAACAAAAATAAAAGTGCCCCCTCTAACTTCTCCACAGAAATTTTGCTGACTTGAAGTAAAAATGCTTATGAAAGTGAACACAAATCCGAATGTGCTACGTACGTGCCGAATTTGAAATTGGTAAAAGTTTTCCGAACATGTTTGCTCATCTCTACCTCTAACCACTGAAGACAGGTCACCATCATCATACAGAGCCAGAAGAGAGGTCTCCATCATCATCTTACAGAGCTCTATCACCACCGAAGAGAGGTCACCATCATCATACAGAGCCATGTAGCTATAGAAGAGTAGAAGAGAGGTCACCATCATCATACAGAGCCATGTAGCTATAGAAGAGTAGAAGAGAGGTCACCATCATCATACAGAGCCATGTAGCTATAGAAGAGTAGAAGAGAGGTCACCATCATCATACAGAGCCATGTAGCTATAGAAGAGTAGAAGAGAGGTCACCATCATCATACAGAGCCATGTAGCTATAGAAGAGTAGAAGAGAGGTCATCATCATCATACAGAGCCATGTAGCTATAGAAGAGTAGAAGAGAGGTCACCATCATCATACAGAGCCATGTAGCTATAGAAGAGTAGAAGAGAGGTCACCATCATCATACAGAGCCATGTAGCTATGGAAGAGTAGAAGAGAGGTCACCATCATCATACAGAGCCATGTAGCTATAGAAGAGTAGAAGAGAGGTCATCATCATCATACAGAGCCATGTAGCTATAGAAGAGTAGAAGAGAGGTCACCATCATCATACAGAGCCATGTAGCTATAGAAGAGTAGAAGAGAGGTCACCATCATCATACAGAGCCATGTAGCTATAGAAGAGTAGAAGAGAGGTCACCATCATCATACAGAGCCATGTAGCTATAGAAGAGTAGAAGAGAGGTCACCATCATCATACAGAGCCATGTAGCTATAGAAGAGTAGAAGAGAGGTCACCATCATCATACAGAGCCATGTAGCTATAGAAGAGTAGAAGAGAGGTCACCATCATCATACAGAGCCATGTAGCTATAGAACAGTAGAAGAGAGGTCATCATCATCATACAGAGCCATGTAGCTATAGAAGAGTAGAAGAGAGGTCACCATCATCATACAGAGCCATGTAGCTATAGAAGAGTAGAAGAGAGGTCATCATCATCATACAGAGCCATGTAGCTATAGAAGAGTAGAAGAGAGGTCACCATCATCATACAGAGCCATGTAGCTATAGAAGAGTAAAAGAGAGGTCACCATCATCATACAGAGCCATGTAGCTATAGAAGAGTAGAAGAGAGGTCATCATCATCATACAGAGCCATGTAGCTATAGAAGAGTAAAAGAGAGGTCACCATCATCATACAGAGCCATGTAGCTATAGAAGAGTAGAAGAGAGGTCATCATCATCATACAGAGCCATGTAGCTATAGAAGAGTAGAAGAGAGGTCATCATCATCATACAGAGCCATGTAGCTATAGAAGAGTAGAAGAGAGGTCACCATCATCATACAGAGCCATGTAGCTATAGAAGAGTAGAAGAGAGGTCACCATCATCATACAGAGCCATGTAGCTATAGAAGAGTAGAAGAGAGGTCATCATCATCATACAGAGCCATGTAGCTATAGAAGAGTAGAAGAGAGGTCACCATCATCATACAGAGCCATGTAGCTATAGAAGAGTAGAAGAGAGGTCATCATCATCATACAGAGCCATGTAGCTATAGAAGAGTAAAAGAGAGGTCACCATCATCATACAGAGCCATGTAGCTATAGAAGAGTAGAAGAGAGGTCATCATCATCATACAGAGCCATGTAGCTATAGAAGAGTAGAAGAGAGGTCACCATCATCATACAGAGCCATGTAGCTATAGAAGAGTAGAAGAGAGGTCATCATCATCATACAGAGCCATGTAGCTATAGAAGAGTAGAAGAGAGGTCACCATCATCATACAGAGCCATGTAGCTATAGAAGAGTAGAAGAGAGGTCACCATCATCATACAGAGCCATGTAGCTATAGAAGAGTAGAAGAGAGGTCACCATCATCATACAGAGCCATGTAGCTATAGAAGAGTAGAAGAGAGGTCACCATCATCATACAGAGCCATGTAGCTATAGAAGAGTAGAAGAGAGGTCACCATCATCATACAGAGCCATGTAGCTATAGAAGAGTAGAAGAGAGGTCACCATCATCATACAGAGCCATGTAGCTATAGAAGAGTAGAAGAGAGGTCACCATCATCATACAGAGCCATGTAGCTATAGAAGAGTAGAAGAGAGGTCACCATCATCATACAGAGCCATGTAGCTATAGAAGAGTAGAAGAGAGGTCACCATCATCATACAGAGCCATGTAGCTATAGAAGAGTAGAAGAGAGGTCACCATCATCATACAGAGCCATGTAGCTATAGAAGAGTAGAAGAGAGGTCACCATCATCATACAGAGCCATGTAGCTATAGAAGAGTAGAAGAGAGGTCACCATCATCATACAGAGCCATGTAGCTATAGAAGAGTAGAAGAGAGGTCACCATCATCATACAGAGCCATGTAGCTATAGAAGAGTAGAAGAGAGGTCACCATCATCATACAGAGCCATGTAGCTATAGAAGAGTAGAAGAGAGGTCATCATCATCATACAGAGCCATGTAGCTATAGAAGAGTAGAAGAGAGGTCACCATCATCATACAGAGCCATGTAGCTATAGAAGAGTAGAAGAGAGGTCACCATCATCATACAGAGCCATGTAGCTATAGAAGAGTAGAAGAGAGGTCACCATCATCATACAGAGCCATGTAGCTATAGAAGAGTAGAAGAGAGGTCACCATCATCATACAGAGCCATGTAGCTATAGAAGAGTAGAAGATAGGTCACCATCATCATACAGAGCCATGTAGCTATAGAAGAGTAGAAGAGAGGTCACCATCATCATACAGAGCCATGTAGCTATAGAAGAGTAGAAGAGAGGTCATCATCATCATACAGAGCCATGTAGCTATAGAAGAGTAGAAGAGAGGTCACCATCATCATACAGAGCCATGTAGCTATAGAAGAGTAGAAGAGAGGTCATCATCATCATACAGAGCCATGTAGCTATAGAAGAGTAGAAGAGAGGTCATCATCATCATACAGAGCCATGTAGCTATAGAAGAGTAGAAGAGAGGTCATCATCATCATACAGAGCCATGTAGCTATAGAAGAGTAGAAGAGAGGTCACCATCATCATACAGAGCCATGTAGCTATAGAAGAGTAAAAGAGAGGTCACCATCATCATACAGAGCCATGTAGCTATAGAAGAGTAGAAGAGAGGTCATCATCATCATACAGAGCCATGTAGCTATAGAAGAGTAAAAGAGAGGTCACCATCATCATACAGAGCCATGTAGCTATAGAAGAGTAGAAGAGAGGTCATCATCATCATACAGAGCCATGTAGCTATAGAAGAGTAGAAGAGAGGTCATCATCATCATACAGAGCCATGTAGCTATAGAAGAGTAGAAGAGAGGTCACCATCATCATACAGAGCCATGTAGCTATAGAAGAGTAGAAGAGAGGTCATCATCATCATACAGAGCCATGTAGCTATAGAAGAGTAAAAGAGAGGTCACCATCATCATACAGAGCCATGTAGCTATAGAAGAGTAGAAGAGAGGTCATCATCATCATACAGAGCCATGTAGCTATAGAAGAGTAGAAGAGAGGTCACCATCATCATACAGAGCCATGTAGCTATAGAAGAGTAGAAGAGAGGTCATCATCATCATACAGAGCCATGTAGCTATAGAAGAGTAGAAGAGAGGTCACCATCATCATACAGAGCCATGTAGCTATAGAAGAGTAGAAGAGAGGTCACCATCATCATACAGAGCCATGTAGCTATAGAAGAGTAGAAGAGAGGTCACCATCATCATACAGAGCCATGTAGCTATAGAAGAGTAGAAGAGAGGTCACCATCATCATACAGAGCCATGTAGCTATAGAAGAGTAGAAGAGAGGTCATCATCATCATACAGAGCCATGTAGCTATAGAAGAGTAGAAGAGAGGTCACCATCATCATACAGAGCCATGTAGCTATAGAAGAGTAGAAGAGAGGTCATCATCATCATACAGAGCCATGTAGCTATAGAAGAGTAAAAGAGAGGTCACCATCATCATACAGAGCCATGTAGCTATAGAAGAGTAGAAGAGAGGTCATCATCATCATACAGAGCCATGTAGCTATAGAAGAGTAGAAGAGAGGTCACCATCATCATACAGAGCCATGTAGCTATAGAAGAGTAGAAGAGAGGTCATCATCATCATACAGAGCCATGTAGCTATAGAAGAGTAGAAGAGAGGTCACCATCATCATACAGAGCCATGTAGCTATAGAAGAGTAGAAGAGAGGTCACCATCATCATACAGAGCCATGTAGCTATAGAAGAGTAGAAGAGAGGTCACCATCATCATACAGAGCCATGTAGCTATAGAAGAGTAGAAGAGAGGTCACCATCATCATACAGAGCCATGTAGCTATAGAAGAGTAGAAGAGAGGTCATCATCATCATACAGAGCCATGTAGCTATAGAAGAGTAGAAGAGAGGTCACCATCATCATACAGAGCCATGTAGTGTCGGGGTCGTCACGACAATACCCTTCATCCACCAGTCATTCCAAATCAAGATAAGAGCAGTGGTACCAAATTGAAGAATGAGTCAGGCGAAATCTGGTTCAAACTCAGTGCCTGCCCGTTTGTCTACCAGGTGTAGTAACGTCTCAGCAACTGATTTTATTTTCTAATACACAGCATTATATGATCTATTGGGGGAAGGTGTGCAGAGGGCGGGGATAGGCAGGGGTTAAGCAATGTATCTAGTATTCAGTCCTTGTGGTTGGTCTGACGTCATCTGATGAATCTTTCTTTGTCCACATCTTGTTAAGTTTCGAATTCCAGAGAAATGATACTTGTCCTTCTGGAATGTGCAACTTGTTCCTTCAGCCTGAAAGTGGGGCAAAGGTGAATGTGCTGTTCCATGTATATTCCTCAGTTTCCATGTATGTTGTTATATTTTACTCTGCTGCCACCCAATGGCCTTTTTCTGTATGGCAGCTTGTTTTTCATGTATTTCTTGTGGGCATGTCTTACATCCGGTTCAGGGGTCAAATCTTCTCTTCCTCTGGCAGCCATTTCCAGTTTACTTTCTGTTGTGAGAGGACGTGCTTTTGATCTGGGCTTAGGAAGGCATCAGTCTTTCGACCACTCTCTCATGCTGCTCACACTTGCAGACACACTTGGTGCTACATCTTACTGTACCCTGTCTACCCTGCATTTCTGGAGAAGTTCTGTATTACCAGTTATACGCTGTATGTCCAGATCTACAAAATAAACAAGTCTGGATTACAAAATCCCTGGAGTGCATCATCTCTCTGAACGCTGAGCAGCATTGGTCCTGTCTGCCTCACATCGAGGAAATACGGAGGTACGTTTCTCTCTCACAACTCTTATTAATCAACCACACCTCCATTCGCCTCATGTGGGGACAGAACAGTCGAAAGACTGCCTTGAAGCCCGGCCAGAATCACCCTTATATCACTATTCACGTACCCGCTCTCTGCCCGCTCACATACTGCAGCCCTGCTCTGCTAAGAAATCTCCTGCAGCATCACCTCAGACCGCATTGTACATAAAGACTCTCTGTGTATTATACCACATTGCTGCAGATCGTCGGACCGCAGAACCCCACAATTCTCCAACAACACCTTGGGAATCTTATCAGGGGGTCGCAACTAAGCTGCACCGCAATTTCCAGCCCCCAATTCAAAGGTTCAGTTTCTTAAAGGGACAGCGCACCTTAAATCAAAATGGCCGAAAAGGACCTTACGCAGTTCCCCAATGCTGAAACAGAGCAAATACAACCTGATACTGTCCATTTTGAAGATCAGGACGCAGAGCCTGCTTCTGCAGCAGACCCAGATGCACGACCAGTACGTTCCATCAAGCCAACATTAAAGGTCCTCGAGAATTACCATTCCACAAGGGATGAGTTCAATGACAACCTTAATGACCTATGGGAATGAGTCACCTCCCTTATGTCAAGCGTCCAACGCCACAAAAATGATGCAGCGGGTTTACAGGACACTATAAGACAGCTAGACGTGGCCCACGGCAGATACAAGAGACTGTCCGCGAAGTATGCTGCCTTCCTAAAAGAATCTAAAATTGACGAAGCCCTATCAGAGTTAAGCAAGGCAGATTCCACAGACAGAGAAAGGGACGCCGCCGTGCAAGACGCCAAAGATAAAGCGGAGCTTCGTATCACCCATCTGCAAGAAACTAGATCGCACAGGTCAGCCTCGTCTAAACACTCTGCTCGGTCATACAAATCATCCTGCTCAAGAACTTCAGCCCTCAGCGACAGAATCCTAGAGGCCCGTTTAAATGCAGAGCGGTCCAAACTAAGACGTTCATACACCGAAAAGAAAGCAGAAGCAGAGGCTCGAGCAAAGATTCTTCAAACAGAAGCAGAAGCGAAGAGAGCAGAAGCAGAGGCTCAAGCAAGGATTCTTCAAACAGAAGCAGAAGCGAAGAGAGCAGTAGCAGAGGCTCGAGCAAAGATTCTTCAAACAGAAATGGAGGAAGAAATTGCATTAGCCGAAGTAAAAATACTCGAGCAAGCATTGAAGCAAAACCTCGACCCAATTTGCCTGCCACCACAGGAAGAAGACGACCCAGCTGTTCGTACCAGAGACTACGTGCAGAAACAGATACCTGCAGCGCACACCTTCTCCAGTGACGTTCAACCCAACATTGCGGAAACGTCCAAGTCAGCCCAACCTATGGTGCCAGTATCGCCCACAGCCCCTACAGAGACCCAAGACCAACGCCGTGATGTACCCCCTCAGGAGCAATCATCATCGCAAGACGACTACAAGGCACACTCCAGCTCGCCTCCACAGTTCAAGCAGCAGTCATCGGAATCTCTAGAGGTTAAACCACAGCTCAACCCTGCAGCGACATCATTCTACCCGGGAACAATTCACCCTTCCACGCCACACAGCTTATACGCCCGAGGGGCACCACAAGCTAATATGGTAACAAGGAGTGAAGGATCAGACATGTCCGAGTTTGCCAGGTTCATGGTGAGCAGGGAGCTAATCAGCACTAGCCTCTCAAAATTCGACGACCGTGCAGAGAACTACAGAGCCTGGAAAGCAACCTTCAAGGCCGCCATTGCTGATCTCAACCTATCCGCGGAGCAGGAGCTCGACCTCATGGTAAAATGGTTGGGTCCTGAATCCACAAACCGTATCAAGAGTCTTAGGACTGTCTATGTGGGGCAAGCTGAAGCAGGTCTCGCTGCGGCCTGGCAGAGACTTGAAAGAACCTACGGCAGCGCTGAAGCCATAGAAAAGTCCCTATTCAAGAGACTGCAGAACGTTCCAAGGATCAACCTTAAGGAAGCCCACAAGCTTCTGGATTTAAGTGACCTGCTTATGGAGCTGGAACTTGCTAAAAGAGACCCTCGTCTGTCTGGACTGTTCTACCTGGACACTGCCCACGGGGTGAACCCGATCATCTCAAAGCTGCCACACAGTCTGCAAGAGAAGTGGGCAGTGTGCGTCTCCAGGTATAAAAGGTCACATGACGTCACCTTTCCTCCGTTCATTCAGTTCTGCAAGTTCATTGACGAACAAGCCCAAATGAGGAACGACCCTAGCCTCGACTTCCTGGAGTCTAACACTGCAGCTGCAGCAACACCTTCATCAAGGTATGAAAGCGTCGCACATAGACGCAAGGACTCGAGGAACAGCGTAAGCGTCAGAAAGACTAACCTGCCATCACCTGCCATCACCTGCCATCTAATAGACCTGACAGAATAACAAATCTGCAGGTGGTCGGGCATCTAGGAAATAGCGACCACAATATTGTACAGTTTCACCTGTCTTTCACTAGGGGGACTTGTCAGGGAGTCACAAAAACACTGAACTTTAGGAAGGCAAAGTTTGACCAGCTTAGAGATGCCCTTAATCTGGTAGACTGGGACAATATCCTCAGAAATAAGAATACAGATAATAAATGGGAAATGTTTAAGAACATCCTAAATAGGCAGTGTAAGCGGTTTATACCTTGCGGGAATAAAAGGACTAGAAATAGGAAAAACCCAATGTGGCTAAACAAAGAAGTAAGACAGGCAATTAACAGTAAAAAGAAAGCATTTGCACTACTAAAGCAGGATGGCACCATTGAAGCTCTAAAAAACTATAGGGAGAAAAATACTGTATCTAAAAAACTAATTAAAGCTGCCAAAAAGGAAACAGAGAAGCACATTGCTAAGGAGAGTAAAACTAATCCCAAACTGTTCTTCAACTATATCAATAGTAAAAGAATAAAAACTGAAAATGTAGGCCCCTTAAAAAATAGTGAGGAAAGAATGGTTGTAGATGACGAGGAAAAAGCTAACATATTAAACACCTTCTTCTCCACGGTATTAACGGTGGAAAATGAAATGCTAGGTGAAATCCCAAGAAACAATGAAAACCCTATATTAAGGGTCACCAATCTAACCCAAGAAGAGGTGCGAAACCGGCTAAATAAGATTAAAATAGATAAATCTCCGGGTCCGGATGGCATACACCCACGAGTACTAAGAGAACTAAGTAATGTAATAGATAAACCATTATTTCTTATTTTTAGTGACTCTATAGCGACAGGGTCTGTTCCGCAGGACTGGCGCATAGCAAATGTGGTGCCAATATTCAAAAAGGGCTCTAAAAGTGAACCTGGAAATTATAGGCCAGTAAGTCTAACCTCTATTGTTGGTAAAATATTTGAAGGGTTTCTGAGGGATGTTATTCTGGATTATCTCAATGAGAATAACTGTTTAACTCCATATCAGCATGGGTTTATGAGAAATCGCTCCTGTCAAACCAATCTAATCAGTTTTTATGAAGAGGTAAGCTATAGACTGGACCACGGTGAGTCATTGGACGTGGTATATCTCGATTTTTCCAAAGCGTTTGATACCGTGCCGCACAAGAAGTTGGTACACAAAATGAGAATGCTTGGTCTGGGGGAAAATGTGTGTAAATGGGTTAGTAACTGGCTTAGTGATAGAAAGCAGAGGGTGGTTATAAATGGTATAGTCTCTAACTGGGTCGCTGTGACCAGTGGGGTACCGCAGGGGTCAGTATTGGGACCTGTTCTCTTCAACATATTCATTAATGATCTGGTAGAAGGTTTACACAGTAAAATATCGATATTTGCAGATGATACAAAACTATGTAAAGCAGTTAATACAAGAGAAGATAGTATTCTGCTACAGATGGATCTGGATAAGTTGGAAACTTGGGCTGAAAGGTGGCAGATGAGGTTTAACAATGATAAATGTAAGGTTATACACATGGGAAGAAGGAATCAATATCACCATTACACACTGAACGGGAAACCACTGGGTAAATCTGACAGGGAGAAGGACTTGGGGATCCTAGTTAATGATAAACTTACCTGGAGCAGCCAGTGCCAGGCAGCAGCTGCCAAGGCAAACAGGATCATGGGGTGCATTAAAAGAGGTCTGGATACACATGATGAGAGCATTATACTGCCTCTGTACAAATCCCTAGTTAGACCGCACATGGAGTACTGTGTCCAGTTTTGGGCACCGGTGCTCAGGAAGGATATAATGGAACTAGAGAGAGTACAAAGGAGGGCAACAAAATTAATAAAGGGGATGGGAGAACTACAATACCCAGATAGATTAGCGAAATTAGGATTATTTAGTCTAGAAAAAAGACGACTGAGGGGCGATCTAATAACCATGTATAAGTATATAAGGGGACAATACAAATATCTCGCTGAGGATCTGTTTATACCAAGGAAGGTGACGGGCACAAGGGGGCATTCTTTGCATCTGGAGGAGAGAAGGTTTTTCCACCAACATAGAAGAGGATTCTTTACTGTTAGGGCAGTGAGAATCTGGAATTGCTTGCCTGAGGAGGTGGTGATGGCGAACTCAGTCGAGGGGTTCAAGAGAGGCCTGGATGTTTTCCTGGAGCAGAACAATATTGTATCATACAATTATTAGGTTCTGTAGAAGGACGTAGATCTGGGGATTTATTATGATGGAATATAGGCTGAACTGGATGGACAAATGTCTTTTTTCGGCCTTACTAACTATGTTACTATGTTACCTGCAGTACCTGCCAACAAGCAGTACACTATTCCGTTGAGGGATAAGTCTTTCAATCGTGAGTGTCGCATTCACAAAAAACCACAGTCACTGAACAAATGTAGAGGCTTCAGGTCCAAAACCATGCAGGAGCGCAAGAAAATCCTTAACGAACTTGGGGTATGTTTCAAGTGCTGCGCTTCATCAGAACACATGGCCAAGGACTGTAAATCTGCCATTAAGTGTGAAGAGTGTCATAGCGACAGACACCCATCAGCCTTGCACCCAGGCTCAGCCACCAGCGATCCAGCAGGCGCAGTTACCTCTGGTCCCGCTACAAACCATGGCGGGGAGCCACAGAATCACGCCAAGTCCACCACAGCTGTGTCCTGCTCATGCTCAGAGGTATGTGGGGAGAATCAAAGTGCTAAATGCTGTGCCAGGATATGCCTAATCAGAGTCTATCCAGAAGGGCAACCAGAGAAGGCTGTAAAAATGTATGCCATCATTGACGATCAGAGCAATCGATCCCTAGCTGGACCTAAGTTCTTTGAAGCCTTTAGAATCAAGGGACCAGCAACGCCCTACACTCTGAATACTTGCTCGGGGCGCATAGAGACTAGCGGCAGAAGAGCACAAGGTTTCATCGCTTCTCCTGTCAATGAAGACGTAGAAATACCCCTACCTACGCTAATTGAATGCGATCAAATACCAGACCAAAGGGATGAGATCCCTACCCCGGAAGCTGCTTTCCACCAACCACACTTAAGGCACCTAGCCAGCGTTATCCCACCTTTGGACAGAGATGCTGAAATCCTACTTCTGCTCGGCAGAGACAATTTGAGGATACATAAGGTCCGCCAACAGTGTAATGGTCCTGACTACGCCCCCTACGCCCAGAGACTTGACTTGGGGTGGGTAGTCATAGGAAATGTATGCTTGGACCAAACAGGAGTCCATTCCTTTAAGACGTACGTACGCCGAGACGGGCGCACTACCTTCTGCAAACCATGTCCTCATCACTATGAGGTGAAGGAAAAGCTTCCAGATTCCGTAGAGCTGCCTGATGTTATCCCTTCTCCCTATGCAGACGACTTGGGAAAATTGGTGTTTCATACCACTAAGGATGACAACAAAGTAGCCCCATCTATGGAAGACAAGGAATTTGTCAGGATAATGGACAATGAGTTCCTTAAGGACGAAACCAATCACTGGGTTTTCCCCTTACCCTTCCGAGCTACCAGGGTAAGGCTCCCGAACAATCGTGAACAAGCCTTGTCCAGATTTAACTCTCTCCAGCGCACGCTAAGCAATAAACCGGAGATGAAAGAACACATTGTCACCTTTATGGGCAAAATATTCCATAACAACCATGCGGAGCCAGCGTCTCCCTTAAAGGAAAATGAGGAGTGCTGGTACCTACCCTCATTTGGAGTATATCACCCGAAGAAACCTAAACAAATTAGAGTTGTCTTTGATTCAAGCGCCAAACATCAAGGCGTATCTCTCAATGATGTCCTCCTCACAGGTCCTAATCTGACAAACAACTTAGTAGGAGTGTTGATGAGGTTCAGGAAAGAGCCCATTGCCATCACCGCCGACATTGAACAGATGTTCCACTGTTTCATAGTCCGAGAGGACCACAGGAATTTCCTCAGGTTCCTGTGGTACAAGGACAATGACCCCAGCAAAGAGATGGTGGAGTATCGCATGCGGGTGCACGTATTCGGGAACAGCCCTTCACCCGCTGTGGCAACATATGGCCTGCGGAGAACCGCACAAGAAGGAGAGTCCGAGTATGGAACAGACGCCAGAGACTTTGTAGAGAAAGACTTCTACGTAGATGATGGACTAAAATCTCTACCTACAGAAGAAGCTGCAATCGACCTACTCAAAAGGACCCAACATATGCTGTACCGAGCTAAGCTTAGACTGCACAAAATTGCTTCAAACAGCCCGGCTGTCATGAGAGCCTTTGAGTCAAGCGACCACGCACCTGGATTCAAGGACATAGACCTGGGACCAGACCGTCCGCCTGTGCAGAGAAGCTTAGGCCTGAGGTGGAACCTGTCAGCCGACAACTTCGGATTCCAAATCAACTGTGCAGACAAACCATTCACTAAACGTGGTGTCCTGTCAGTGGTAAATAGCCTGTATGACCCACTGGGATTCATAGCACCAATTACCATACAAGGTAAATCCCTTCTGAGACAGCTGTCCGAAACTGTCAAGGACTGGGATACCCCTCTACCTCCTGATAAGGAACCAAAATGGGAAACCTGGAAGCAGTCTTTGTGTGCCTTGGATAAAATCCATATAACGAGATGCTACGCTGGAATCTCACTTGCTGCTAGCACCAGGACGGAACTCCATGTGTTCTCGGATGCATCCACGGAGGCCATTGCAGCTGTTGTCTACCTGAAGGTAACGGGATCTGACAATCAAGATCATGTTGGGTTCGTTTTCGGCAAAGCTAAGTTGGCTCCCAAGCCTGACCACACTATTCCCAGGCTGGAACTCTGTGGGGCTGTGCTTGCAGTAGAACTCGCAGACTTTATTCAGCATGAGCTGGACACTCACATAGATGACGTACAATACTACAGTGACAGTAAAGTTGTCTTAGGTTACATCTACAACCAAACAAGACGCTTCTACGTGTACGTCAGTAACCGCATTGAGAGAATAAGAAGGTCTTCCAAACCTGAACAGTAGCACTATATCCCATCTGAACTTAATCCAGCCGACCATGCCACTAGACCTATGCCTATAAATTCCTTTGCTAACTCTTCTTGGCTTTCAGGTCCAAAGTTTCTGCTGGAACAGAAGGGAAGTGAATGTTTCCAGGAAGTCTTCAGCATCCAGGATCCGGACGATGATCCAGAAGTCCGCTCCGAGGTCAGTGCTCTGGCCACGAACGCTAAACGAACCTCCACCCTCGGTTGTCAGCGCTTTGAACGCTTCTCCAATTGGATGAAACTCGTCAAGACTATTGCAAGGTTAGTCCACATTGCGAGATCTTATCACAATTCACATGGAGACAAAGACTGTCATGGTTGGCACGTCTGCCAAAAACCACTCTCTGTTGAGGACATTTCTCACTGTGAGTCTCTTATAATACTTTATGTCCAGCAGAGTGTATTCAGTACCGAATGGGAATGCTTATACCACAAACAGCAGATCCCTCCGAAAAGCCCCATTGCCCATTTGAATCCACTAATGGACAGCTTCGGTTTGCTGAGAGTCGGAGGTCGATTAAGTCGAGCCAAGCTAGAGTTTTCAGAGCAACATCCTTGCATCATTCCCAGTAGACATCACATCACCGATCTACTGATTCGGCACTTTCATGAAAAAACTGAACACCAAGGCAGGCAGATCACAGAGGGCAAGATACGGTCTGCGGGACTTTGGATCATAGGCATGAAAAGACGTGTAGCGGGATCAATACATTGCTGTGTGCAATGTCGCAAAACTAGAGGAAAACAGGTACATCAACAAATGGCTGACCTACCCTTCGACAGACTGAGCACCGAACCGCCTTTTACCTACGTTGGCCTAGACGTCTTTGGGCCATGGATGGTATCTGCACGCAGGACTCGTGGAGGTCATGCCAACAGTAAACGTTGGGCCGTACTATTCACTTGCATGAGTGTCTGTGCCGTTCACATAGAAGTGATAGAATCTATGGACACATCCAGCCTGATTAACGCTCTTCGGCGGTTTCTAGCGATCAGAGGACCAGTGAAACAGTTAAGGTCCGACCGCGGAAGCAACTTCATCGGTGCATGTCGAGAGCTGGATATTGACATCAAGCCAATTCAGGATCAACTGGCAGAAAAAGGTTGCACCTGGATCTTCAATCCTCCGCATAGTTCTCACATGGGAGGTTCCTGGGAAAGGATGATCGGGATCTCACGCAACATCTTGAACTCTATGCTTATGGACATAAACTCTTCAAGACTTACGCATGAGACCTTGGTTACTCTTCTGGCTGAAGTTTCTGCCATAATCAACTCAAGACCCCTTGTCCCAGTGTCAATGGATCCTGAAACGCCAACTATTCTTACGCCGGCTACTCTTCTTACCCAAAAGATTGGGAACCCGCTAACAGTCAGTGGAGAGTTTACTCACGCAAACTCCTACCAGAAGCAGTGGAAACGCGTACAGTACCTCGCCAATTACTTCTGGAACCGATGGAGAAAGGAGTATCTTGTGGTTCTGCAAGGAAGAAGAAAATGGCAACAGAGTAAACCAAACTTGAAGGAAGGAGATATTGTGTTAATGAAGGAACAACAAGCTCAAAGGATTGACTGGCCTATGGGAATCATTACAAAGACTTTCCCTAGTGAAGACGGTAAGGTCCGGAAGGTGGAGCTGAAAGTCCTTAGGAAAGGTGAACCTAAGTCATTTCAGAGGCCTATCCACGAGCTCGTACTGGTACTACCAATCGAGGACATTCCGGTAGGATAAACTATGAACAGAACACTGCACTACTATTTGTCCATTGGATTACAGTGGGTCAGAGATAGTTTGGCCTAGTGCGGCTTCTCTGATCCGAAGATGGGTTTTCCATTGGATTATCTCAGGAACTGACTTAATGTCTTGTTTAAAGTTATTATTGCATTACATGCATGTTTGGTTTCACTTTCTAGGTTGTTGGACTTTTTAAGGATATTGATATAGTGAAATCCCTTACGGAATTTCAGACGGGGAGTGTGCTGTTCCATGTATATTCCTCAGTTTCCATGTATGTTGTTATATTTTACTCTGCTGCCACCCAATGGCCTTTTTCTGTATGGCAGCTTGTTTTTCATGTATTTCTTGTGGGCATGTCTTACATCCGGTTCAGGGGTCAAATCTTCTCTTCCTCTGGCAGCCATTTCCAGTTTACTTTCTGTTGTGAGAGGACGTGCTTTTGAACTGGGCTTAGGAAGGCATCAGTCTTTCGACCACTCTCTCATGCTGCTCACACTTGCAGACACATTTGGTGCTACATCTTACTGTACCCTGTCTACCCTGCATTTCTGGAGAAGTTCTGTATTACCAGTTATACGCTGTATGTCCAGATCTACAAAATAAACAAGTCTGGATTACACAATCCCTGGAGTGCATCATCTCTCTGGACGCTGAGCAGCATTGGTCCTGTCTGCCTCACATCGAAGAAATACGGAGGTACGTTTCTCTCTCACAACACTTATTAATCAACCACACCTCCATTCGCCTCATGTGGGGACAGAACAGTGAATACTGGCAGCCATCTTAAATACAGTTAAATTTGCATTGGCAAGTATGAAGGGAAAAACTTATTGTTTCACAGCATGAGAATATATAAAAGTACAAAAGTGTATAAAGAAAATATATTTTTACCTTGACAATCCCCCCTAAACACTAAGTTTTTCCCTAAAAAGAAAGATCCTTCGAGACTGTCCATGTGATGGGGAAAGGGGAGGTGGATTTCTTCATCCAGACACCTCAGAAGCTCTCCCCTTGTGAGAGGCCTCCAGGCAGCTGAACCCTTCACTAGCTTCACATGGAGTTCTCCCGCTGTCCCTAAACTAAATCTCTTAGCATCATCTGAGAGTAGAGGGTTTTGTCTAATTTCTTGAGGGGGACGTACTTAGGGATCTCCCCTGGATCAGTGCCATCGTACTCTGGTGGGTCTACCTCTTGGTTGAGGAAGGTGCCAGTCGGAGTTGCCTCAGTGATAACCTTTTTATACAGGGGAATAACATAACAGAGGATTATCGATCCAACTACAAGAAGGGCAATCAGTACTAGACAAGCTTGTTGGAGGAATCCTTGGAGCCCACCCAACCAACCGGAAAAGAAAGATGTGTCTACTCCAGCATTAGTTTTTAATTCTGCTGCTAACCCATTTATCTTCTTAAGGGCTATCATGGTCTTTCCATTTACCCCAGAGTTCTGAGGGATATAGGTACAACACTCCTCTCCCACCATCCCACAGACTCCTCCTTTCTCAGCTAAGATCATATCAAGGGCTAGTCGGTTTTGGAGGGTCATTCTAGTGTTAGGGCGCAATTACTCAACTATACCCTGGAAGGCATCACAGATAAAATTGACAAACCTTTGTTCACTGTAATATATATATATTTGATCCAATCAACATTTTTATTAATCTGCACCTGTGGGATTATAGAAGCAAAGCCAGCATATATCTGGTTCTGGGCTTTAAATTGGTCAGGCACCCCCCTTGGTACTCCAATGCCATCGACATATACCAATGGATCTTCAAAACTCATGTGGAGCTGATCGAGACTTCTCCTCTTTCTGGTATATTCATCAGGTGTCTCCGGATCCCAAGGTAAAATCTTGAACTGCATAGCTAGTTTAACAAGGGTGCATTGACCTATCCAGGCATTAGGCAACCTACGACGGAGCTTACCATCTCCACATAACCAATAAATGTCGTACATATACTGTGTATGATTAACTAGCAAGTCAGTATCTAGGGAACTGTTCTCTTTGCAGAAACCTGTCTCGAAGACCCCTACTGGTGTACCTGTAGTGTCGTGGGAATTATAGCAGGTATAATTATCAGCTAATACGGTTATCCCTCCTGGGACCTTTAGTTTAGGTGCTTCATGAATTAGTGGGACATAATCTGAGCAATCAGTGGACTTTAGACCCTTCAACAGATTCATAACACAGGCAGTAGTATTGTCATCAGGAAAAAACAATGCATGTGTGTATAGATGTGTATTCGCTGCAGCACAAGCAATACATCCTACAGAGATATTCTGGACTCGTACATTGTATCTTACCCATTCTAACCATAAATTTGTCCTTGTGGCTGTTTGTGTTTCTATAGAGAAAACTTCTTGCCAACTGAGACATGGAATGGGGATTACTTTGTTAATTATATTTTGCAAACGTTCACCTGGGCCTGTCTTAACTGTACTGGTAACGGGGGCCTTGGTTGGTCTGAAGCTAATATCCTGGAGCTGTATATGGCTTAAATTCCCATAGTATCCACTATTAAACACATTATGAAAATATCTTCCCAGCACAATTGTTATCTCTGGTAACACATATATAATACTGGATGATTCCCTCTACCACCCACTGAGTCTCGGGGCACTTGACTACATCGCAGAAATCAAATCACCAGATACAGTGGGGCAAAAAAGTATTTAGTCAGTCAGCAATAGTGCAAGTTCCACCACTTAAAAAGATGAGAGGCGTCTGTAATTTACATCATAGGTAGACCTCAACTATGGGAGACAAATTGAGAAAAAAAATCCAGAAAATCACATTGTCTGTTTTTTTAACAATTTATTTGCATATTATGGTGGAAAATAAGTATTTGGTCAGAAACAAACAATCAAGATTTCTGGCTCTCACAGACCTGTAACTTCTTCTTTAAGAGTCTCCTCTTTCCTCCACTCATTACCTGTAGTAATGGCACCTGTTTAAACTTGTTATCAGTATGAGAAGACACCTGTGCACACCCTCAAACAGTCTGACTCCAAACTCCACTATGGTGAAGACCAAAGAGCTGTCAAAGGACACCAGAAACAAAATTGTAGCCCTGCACCAGGCTGGGAAGACTGAATCTGTAATAGCCAACCAGCTTGGAGTGAAGAAATCAACAGTGGGAGCAATGATTAGAAAATGGAAGACATACAAGACCACTGATAATCTCCCTCGATCTGGGGCTCCACGCAAAATCCCACCCCGTGGGGTCAGAATGATCACAAGAAAGGTGAGCAATAATCCCAGAACCACGCGGGGGGACCTAGTGAATGAACTGCAGAGAGCTGGGACCAATGTAACAAGGCCTACCATAAGTAACACACTACGCCACCATGGACTCAGATCCTGCAGTGCCAGACGTGTCCCAATGCTTAAGCCAGTACATGTCCGGGCCCGTCTGAAGTTTGTTAGAGAGCATTTGGATGATCCAGAGGCGTTTTGGGAGAATGTCCTATGGTCTGATGAAACCAAACTGGAACTGTTTGGTAGAAACACAACTTGTCGTGTTTGGAGGGAAAAGAATACTGAGTTGCATCCATCAAACACCATACCTACTGTAAAGCATGGTGGTGGAAACATCGTGCTTTGGGGCTGTTTCTCTGCAAAGGGGCCAGGACGACTGATCCGGGTACATGAAAGAATGAATGGGGCCATGTATCGTGAGATTTTGAGTGCAAACCTCCTTCCATCAGCAAGGGCATTGAAGATGAAACGTGGCTGGGTCTTTCAACATGACAATGATCCAAAGCACACTGCCAGGGCAATGAAGGAGTGGCTTCGTAAGAAGCATTTCAAGGTCCTGGAGTGGCCTAGCCAGTCTCCAGATCTCAACCCTATAGAAAACCTTTGGAGGGAGTTGAAAGTCCGTGTTGCCAAGCGAAAAGCCAAAAACATCACTGCTCTAGAGGAGATCTGCATGGAGGAATGGGCCAACATACCAATAACAGTGTGTGGCAACCTTGTGAAGACTTACAGAAAACGTTTGACCTCTGTCATTGCCAACAAAGGACATATTACAAAGTATTGAGATGAAATTTTGTTTCTGACCAAATACTTATTTTCCACCATAATATGCAAATAAATTGTTAAAAAAACAGACAATGTGATTTTCTGGATTTTTTTTTCTCAGTTTGTCTCCCATAGCTGAGGTCTACCTATGATGTAAATTACAGACGCCTCTCATCTTTTTAAGTGGTGGAACTTGCACTATTGCTGACTGACTAAATACTTTTTTGCCCCACTGTATTTACCGAGGCCGTTAGGTTTACCCAGAGAATAGTGGCACCGGAATTCTTATTTACAATAGGGGCCGAGGAGGTAGGGGTGAGAACATTTTCCTTCGATCATCACTGTGACTAAGCGCTGGTTCGGTCTCTTTTGCAGTGTGAAGCGTGGATCCAGGTGCTCTTTCCTTCAAGTTTTACTGACATAGCTTTTCACGACCATAAAACCACCAGGCTTCAAGTTATGACAAATAACGGTTTCTGCTGAATCTGGAAGGGAAGAAGAAACTAAAACATGGGTGTTAGCAACATTTTTACTAAGCTGAATAACATATTGAACAGCACGGTAAGTTTCTTCTGACAACTACTGAGACTGAAAATTTACAACTGAGAACCTAGCACCAAACAATATCTCCTATCGGGACAGGCCATGTTTTGAAATAGGGGTAGTACGAATGTGTAAGAGCCCTGGCCATGGAGCCGTAGTCTCCTGCATCATTTTGGTCAATTGTCCCTTCAGTGTGCCGTTCAGCCTCTTAACTTTCCCACTGGATTGTGGAGAGTATGGAGGGCTACAGTGGATCCAAGCATTGTCAGAACCTCCTGACACACATGAGAAGAAAAGTCCGGGCCTTGGTCACTTTCAACAACTTCTGGAACACCATATCTGCATATAACTTCCATCACCAGTTTCTTTGCTGTGGTCTTTGCAGTCACGTTGGTAACGGGGAATACTTCTGGCCAACAGGAGAACATGTCGACAACCACCAGGCAATATTCATACCTTCCAGACTTAGGCAACGTGATGAGGTCCACCTGGAGCCTTTGGAAAGGATAGTCGGGCTTAGCAAGATACTTCGGGGGTACACGTTGAAGTTGACCGGGATTGCAGGTCTGACAGATACCTCGATGTGTGGGCCCATGCGCCCACGTGGCAATAGCAGGGTACATCCGCTTAGGGAGACACACAAGTTGGTCCTTTTTCCAGCGACCATGTCCATACGTGCTCCATCAGCTTTCCACTGCTTCACTTCTTCCTTTGGAGACATTCTCTGCATCGTCATTAAGCGGTCTTGCGGGGTCCGGTAGAAAACCTCAGTCTGTCGTAGATCATCAGGTTCCTGTAGAGTCAGTGTTTCTTGTAACTGTTTACGCTGAGAGCGTGTGGTCACCATAGCTGGTATGGTCAGTTCAATGGGTAGGATAGCAGCAGCTTTTGCCTGCATATCCGCAAAGGCGTTACCACCAGTCTGTGGACTGTTCCTAGGCCCGTGCTCCTTAACTTTGATAATGGCCACCTGAGTAGGTAATTTGATTGAGTCCATGAGGGTTTTAACAGCTTCAACATTCTTCACTGGAGTCCCGGCAGTAGTAATAAACCCTCGATTGGCCCATAGAGCTCCGAAATCATGAGCAATTCCAAATGCATACTGTGAGTCCGTGTATATATCAGCCCGCCTGTCTTTGGCCAGAACACATGCAGTAGACAGAGCCTGAAGTTCTGCTTCTTGTGCTGACAGTGAGGGAGGGAGTGCAGCTCCGTGCACTACAGTGTCTTCCATAGTAACAGCGTATCCTGTGTGGAGTCTGCCAAAATCATCACCATATCTTGAACAGTCTTTCAGGGCCTTGTAGAGAAATTGCATTATGCGGGATGCGTCCGGTATCCACTGACAACAATAAGTACATAGTCCAAGGAAACGCTGGAGCTCAGTCTCATCTTTTGTAGCTAACGGCTATTTTTCTTTCTTCTGTGAGGTGTCTGGCACCCTGAAGGAGACAGTGACCCAAAAATATCACTTGACCAAGGCAGAACCGAAGTTTCGAGGCCGAAACCTGACAGTTCAGATCTGCCAGATACTTGCGAAAACTAACAGTGGCAACAATGGCTTCCTGCTCTGTCTGTGTACACAACAAAAAACAAAAAA
Organism: Ranitomeya imitator; assembly: GCF_032444005.1. Classification (NCBI taxonomy): domain Eukaryota; kingdom Metazoa; phylum Chordata; class Amphibia; order Anura; family Dendrobatidae; genus Ranitomeya; species Ranitomeya imitator. The sequence goes on along the minus strand of NC_091282.1, from coordinate 1,213,104,798 downwards.
AAATTACCCCCATACTGAAGCAACATGACATAAGGATATTCTAACTACCAGGGTTAGACACACTATCCCCCCTATTTTTTTTTTTTTTTAACTGATTGGGAAAGGACGTGTAAGATACACATCTCATTATACTCATCTACATAGGGGTTATATAACATAAATACCATCTGACCATCATCTTGGAATTATACTCTGGAGTGAAACTGTGATAATAAATCTGTCCCCAGTAAATTTACCGGACATAAGGGAGAGATTACAAACTGAGCAGTAACTTCAGGGGAAGGTCCCACAGGGATGGGTTTTGTGAGAGTATATTCATTGGGTCTGCCATCTACTCTAATTAAAACAAGCTCTTGATCTGAGAATTAACATAGCGAGGCTTGGGAGGGAGATTTCCAGACATAGGGTTAAAATGGATATTGGAATATGACACTGGATTTGTGTAAGGGAGGGGGGCTGGAGTTGAAATCTGTTTCTTGGGCCACTGATAAGGAACCGAGCTGCATGCCGTGTCCTTGAAGCTGCGGCGGGGGGGAGGGGGACTAGAGAGCGAGTAAGGATCGCTGCAGCTGCTGATACAGAATAGGTTAAGTTCTTCTGGACTCAGCGCGTACTGAACCAAGGACAGAATATACACAACTCCATATTCTTCAGCGCAGCCGGCCCCCCTTTCTCTGGCCCGCAGCACAAAGAGGAGAAGTCAAAAAAACAATTCGCGCAGGGGTTCACCCCTCCCATCGGCTGTAAACACAGAGATAAGAATTCACAGCATTCCTCAACACAAAAGAAGAAAAACAACAACGCAGCTATTTGACTCCCCCCTCCCATCGGGTGTTTTGGAAAACCACAGTAACGGAATACAGCAATTCTCAGACTCAATTAATTTCTACAAAACCTTCACACAATTCATATACCAAAACACCTTAGAAAAACCAATGATTGAGGTATTTTATAGCCAAACACGGGCTCAGCATCCTATGATCCTCCCTCTCCATCAACCTCTTTCCATTCCTCGTTCTTTAAGCCTCGCGCAACTCGCAGATGAGCTTGCACTTGTTCTAACAATCCTTTCTCTTTCAACATGCCCTTTTTTTCTCTATGAGATTGTGCCATGTAGACGGCTGCAATCTCCCTGACGAGGGCAGTCCTACATGCTTGTACAATCTCTCAACATTCTTGACTGCCTTCTTCCCCTCCCGTGACTCTACTATTGTCTTGACTTCCACAGCATCCTCATCTAACCTGTGGGGCACGGACTTCTTCTTTAAGAGACGTAACATGACTCACAGAATACTACGCCCTTCTGCAGTAGGCCGCTGTCCTAACACGGAGCCTCGCGCTCGACGTGCTATGAATAAAGAGCCTCGCGCTCAATATTTTTCCCTAACCTGAACACCAGTGATTACAGTCTGCCCTGTCACGATATTCTAAACGTTGGGAGGCTGTCTCCTAGTGAGACCCCTCCACTGTGTTTCTGGTGGTCCCCCTCTTGGGACGTCTTAATTACCGATATGTGCAAGTGTGTGCAAGTGTTTCTGGTGGTCCCCCTCTTGGGACGTCTTAATTACCGATATGTGCAAGTGTGTGCAAGTGTTTCTGGTGGTCCCCATCTTGGGACGTCTTAATTACCAATATGTGCAAGTGTGTGCAAGTGTTTCTGGTGGTCCCCCTCTTGGGACGTCTTAATTACCGATATGTGCAAGTGTGTGCAAGTGTTTCTGGTGGTCCCCCTCTTGGGACGTCTTAATTACCGATATGTGCAAGTGTGTGCAAGTGTTTCTGGTGGTCCCCCTCTTGGGACGTCTTAATTACCGATGTATGTGCGTGCAATATCACAGAGGCCACGTCTCCTATCCCAATCCACAAACTTTTCAATCTTTCACTCTATCACTACTAGACAATAGTCACGGGTAGGGTGGTTGAATGGAGTACAATGACCGGTGGAGGAGGTGTGGTGTACACGAGGACGCGCAGAGTGCGACGTCTCTAAGTTGATGGTTCGAAGCGTGGCACGAGATCGCGCTCGGTCTCACCACTCGACCGGTCACTCCCCAGACCCAAGGAGACCACAGACTAACCAATAATGGCTGAAACACTAGCAAGTGTGACACATACATAGTATGTGATCTCCACTTACCGTGTTTGGAGGGTGATCAGTCCTCGAGGTCAGCCACTACGGGTGTCGTCCACGGACATCCAGGCATGGGTCCAGGGGGTCTCGGATCGCCGACCACGCCCCACGTTGGTTGCGCCAAATTGTCGGGGTCGTCACGACAATACCCATCATCCACCAGTCATTCCAAATCAAGATAAGAGCAGTGGTACCAAATTGAAGAATGAGTCAGACAAAATCTGGTTCAAACTCAGTGCCTGCCCGTTTGACTACCAGGTGTAGTAACGTCTCAGCAACTGATTTTATTTTCTAATACACAGCATTATATGATCTATTGGGGGAAGGTGTGCAGAGGGCGGAGATAGGCAGGGGTTAAGCAATGTATCTAGTATTCAGTCCTTCTGGTTGGTCTGACGTCATCTGATGAATCTTTCTTTGTCCACATCTTGTTAACTTTCGAATTCCAGAGAAATGATACTTGTCCTTCTGGAATGTGCAACTTGTTCCTTCAGCCTAAAAGTGGGGCAAAGGTGAATACTGGCAGCCATCTTAAATACAGTTAAATTTGCATTGGCAAGTATGAAGGGAAAAACTTATTGTTTCACAGCATAAGAATATATAAAAGTACAAAAGTGTATAAAGACATATATTTTTACCTTGACAGTAGCTATAGAAGAGTAGAAGAGAGGTCACCATCATCATACAGAGCCATGTAGCTATAGAAGAGTAGAAGAGAGGTCACCATCATCATACAGAGCCATGTAGCTATAGAAGAGTAGAAGAGAGGTCACCATCATCATACAGAGCCATGTAGCTATAGAAGAGTAGAAGAGAGGTCACCATCATCATACAGAGCCATGTAGCTATAGAAGAGTAGAAGAGAGGTCACCATCATCATACAGAGCCATGTAGCTATAGAAGAGTAAAAGAGAGGTCACCATCATCATACCGAGCCATGTAGCTATAGAAGAGTAGAAGAGAGGTCACCATCATCATACAGAGCCATGTAGCTATAGAAGAGTAGAAGAGAGGTCACCATCATCATACAGAGCCATGTAGCTATAGAAGAGTAGAAGAGAGGTCACCATCATCATACAGAGCCATGTAGCTATAGAAGAGTAGAAGAGAGGTCACCATCATCATACAGAGCCATGTAGCTATAGAAGAGTAGAAGAGAGGTCATCATCATCATACAGAGCCATGTAGCTATAGAAGAGTAGAAGAGAGGTCACCATCATCATACAGAGCCATGTAGCTATAGAAGAGTAGAAGAGAGGTCACCATCATCATACAGAGCCATGTAGCTATAGAAGAGTAGAAGAGAGGTCACCATCATCATACAGAGCCATGTAGCTATAGAAGAGTAGAAGAGAGGTCACCATCATCATACAGAGCCATGTAGCTATAGAAGAGTAGAAGAGAGGTCATCATCATCATACAGAGCCATGTAGCTATAGAAGAGTAGAAGAGAGGTCACCATCATCATACAGAGCCATGTAGCTATAGAAGAGTAGAAGAGAGGTCACCATCATCATACAGAGCCATGTAGCTATAGAAGAGTAGAAGAGAGGTCACCATCATCATACAGAGCCATGTAGCTATAGAAGAGTAGAAGAGAGGTCACCATCATCATACAGAGCCATGTAGCTATAGAAGAGTAGAAGAGAGGTCACCATCATCATACCGAGCCATGTAGCTGTAGAAGAGTAGAAGAGAGGTCACCATCATCATACAGAGCCATGTAGCTATAGAAGAGTAGAAGAGAGGTCACCATCATCATACAGAGCCATGTAGCTATAGAAGAGTAGAAGAGAGGTCATCATAATCATACAGAGCCATGTAGCTATAGAAGAGTAGAAGAGAGGTCACCATCATCATACAGAGCCATGTAGCTATAGAAGAGTAGAAGAGAGGTCATCATCATCATACAGAGCCATGTAGCTATAGAAGAGTAGAAGAGAGGTCACCATCATCATACAGAGCCATGTAGCTATAGAAGAGTAGAAAGAGGTCATCATCATCATACAGAGCCATGTAGCTATAGAAGAGTAGAAGAGAGGTCACCATCATCATACAGAGGCATGTAGCTATAGAAGAGTAGAAGAGAGGTCACCATCATCATACAGAGCCATGTAGCTATAGAAGAGTAGAAGAGAGGTCACCATCATCATACAGAGCCATGTAGCTATAGAAGAGTAGAAGAGAGGTCACCATCATCATACAGAGCCATGTAGCTATAGAAGAGTAGAAGAGAGGTCACCATCATCATACAGAGCCATGTAGCTATAGAAGAGTAGAAGAGAGGTCATCATCATCATACAGAGCCATGTAGCTATAGAAGAGTAGAAGAGAGGTCACCATCATCATACAGAGCCATGTAGCTATAGAAGAGTAGAAGAGAGGTCACCATCATCATACAGAGCCATGTAGCTATAGAAGAGTAGAAGAGAGGTCACCATCATCATACAGAGCCATGTAGCTATAGAAGAGTAGAAGAGAGGTCACCATCATCATACAGAGCCATGTAGCTATAGAAGAGTAGAAGAGAGGTCATCATCATCATACAGAGCCATGTAGCTATAGAAGAGTAGAAGAGAGGTCATCATCATCATACAGAGCCATGTAGCTATAGAAGAGTAGAAGAGAGGTCACCATCATCATACAGAGCCATGTAGCTATAGAAGAGTAGAAGAGAGGTCATCATCATCATACAGAGCCATGTAGCTATAGAAGAGTAGAAGAGAGGTCACCATCATCATACAGAGCCATGTAGCTATAGAAGAGTAGAAGAGAGGTCACCATCATCATACAGAGCCATGTAGCTATAGAAGAGTAGAAGAGAGGTCATCATCATCATACAGAGCCATGTAGCTATAGAAGAGTAGAAGAGAGGTCACCATCATCATACAGAGCCATGTAGCTATAGAAGAGTAGAAGAGAGGTCACCATCATCATACAGAGCCATGTAGCTATAGAAGAGTAGAAGAGAGGTCATCATCATCATACAGAGCCATGTAGCTATAGAAGAGTAGAAGAGAGGTCACCATCATCATACAGAGGCATGTAGCTATAGAAGAGTAGAAGAGAGGTCACCATCATCATACAGAGCCATGTAGCTATAGAAGAGTAGAAGAGAGGTCACCATCATCATACAGAGCCATGTAGCTATAGAAGAGTAGAAGAGAGGTCACCATCATCATACAGAGCCATGTAGCTATAGAAGAGTAGAAGAGAGGTCACCATCATCATACAGAGCCATGTAGCTATAGAAGAGTAGAAGAGAGGTCATCATCATCATACAGAGCCATGTAGCTATAGAAGAGTAGAAGAGAGGTCACCATCATCATACAGAGCCATGTAGCTATAGAAGAGTAGAAGAGAGGTCACCATCATCATACAGAGCCATGTAGCTATAGAAGAGTAGAAGAGAGGTCACCATCATCATACAGAGCCATGTAGCTATAGAAGAGTAGAAGAGAGGTCACCATCATCATACAGAGCCATGTAGCTATAGAAGAGTAGAAGAGAGGTCATCATCATCATACAGAGCCATGTAGCTATAGAAGAGTAGAAGAGAGGTCATCATCATCATACAGAGCCATGTAGCTATAGAAGAGTAGAAGAGAGGTCATCATCATCATACAGAGCCTGTAACAAATAAAATGAAGTAATCATACAGACCACCATTACCATTCAGCTTTCCAAAGTGATTATTTTATCCCCCACATATAGTCACATACCCATCTAGCTATCAGAAGAGCTCCCTATGTCTCCCATACCTAGCTCGAAGCTGTCAGAAGAGCTCACTGTGTCACCCATACCCAGGGCCGGACTGGCCATCTGGCAATTCTGGCAAATGCCAGAAGGGCCTGTCTGGTCATGGGCTGCCTTGTCTGCTACATTGTTAACAGAATCAATGTTCTCAAGACACCCATACTGTTAAGAGTTGTGATGGAGCGCACAGTTGCTGACTCCATCACTTACCCCAGCAGCCGCGGGGATCATTAGAAATATTGGTCTTGTAGTGAATCTTCCTTTCCTCCATGCAGGGTAATATTAGTGATATATCCCATCTGGTTCATGGGGACGGGGACAGCATGGGCCTGTGTGATTTCAAATGCCAGGACTGAATTTCAGCCTCAGTCCGTACCTGGGGAGAGCACACAAAGTCCATGCAGATGTGGTCCTTGGTAGGACATAAATTCATAGCCACACAGATACCAGGGCGTAGTGTGTCACACAGGTTTATACATTGGAAGGTGTTTTGCATCTTTCACGTCATCATGGTTTGGGCTCTAATAAAACAGTGTAAATCAAGTTCCTGGTTGGTGGTGGAGCCTCAGGAGCTTTATTCCGCAGAGCTCTACTATTTGGTTAGGTGACCCCTGACAATCCACTTATGTAGTAATCTCATCTGTTATGTGCTAATTGATCTGATAATTGCATCAATGTCTGCACATCATCACTGTGTACACAGCACAAGTCGTTTATTTGTGTGATCTCCAGAGGTGGCTTCATGTGAGATGATTACCAGAGGTGTCCGCCTTCTAATTATGCCGAACAATAAACCTTCAAGGGAAGAGTGGAAGATCCTTCATTATCGTCTTTGCAGCATCCCTGTCTCTATGCTTGAAGTGGTCATCTCCTCACCATTCATCCAAGAAATGGTCATATTCATTTTTACGGCATTTTCTCTGTACATCAAATAGTGGTCTTCCCACCATTCTCGGTCTGTCCTGCCCTCACGTAAGGCGGTCATCTTCCCACCGTTGTCAGTCATTTCCTTTATATGAAGTATTTGTCGTCCCACCATTGTCCATTGCATGAGACGTAGGTGCGGGAATATGACCCGGTCAGGGATGAAATATTAATGAGTTATGTCACATATTCCTACACCTGTTTATGTCTGTGCAGACATCTTAAGTTCTGCACGTGAAATAAACTAATTGCGTATCCAAAGGAGTGTGCGGGGGGTTACTATCTACAGTTTACGGGGGTTACACATCCCTTGACCAGCACCACGAACGACCCAACTGAGTACACGCCAATCTCTCTTCCTTTCCCTTACATGAAGCGCTCGTCTTTTCTCCTCTGTCCTCATAAGCCGCTCATCTCCCCATCATCAGGTATTCTCTTGACCGCGTATGCCGAGTACGATCTTTTCCTTCGTATGTAACCTAAACCACCAAAACCTGCCCACCGACCCAACCCTTTCCTTAAATAAAAACATAACCAATTATTCTTTTGGATATTTTGGCCACAGCGGCCAACTTTTATTAACAAAATTAACATAAACATAAATACAACAGTATAAATTCGAGGGGAGGGTTCTTGGAGCTAAAAAGATCTGGCAAAACCCCACAAGAGAAGATCGACCACCATATTACCCTCAGCCGTGAAAACCAGCTCGAGGGCACCGTACATCCCGTTCCGGGAAGAGAAAAAAACACCAACAGCTCCCAGGGTAAAACCCCATCCAGAGCCCTTACCAAAATGCCAGATCCAACCCCACATTTTAAATTGCCTGTAATTATGCTCCAATTCCTTCCCCCAACCAATCAGCGTCAACTCCAAGAACCCCCACCACACTGCCACTGTGACAATAAACGAATAAAATGTAAATAATGAACCCAACACCCAAACGCATACAAAGTGTAATCTCAAACCCCCACTTTTTTTTATATATATATAACTTCCTTCACCATATCGATATATGAACTATTCACGACAATTCCCCCCCCCCCATTAAAAACAACCCTAAGCACAAGCCAACAAGGGAGGGTGGGTGGGTCTTCTTCGTCCTGGATTAAGGTAGGGAATGGCGGTTTTCCCGCACTTTCCCTACTACCTCCCCCCTTCCTAACTCCTCCCCCCCTTGCCATCCTCCTATCCCCAGCCGTAGCATTATTTAGAAAGACCGCCCGGCTCAAAGCAGTCATGGGGGGCCTCCACCCAGCTGCGCTTCGTTCCAGCCCCCATCTTTACATAAAGTGCTAGTTTTCGCTCCTTCATAAGTCCATCCTTTCTTTACATAAAGTTCTGGTCTAAAGGTACCGTCACACACAGCGACGCTGCAGCGATACCGACAACGATCCGGATCGCTGCAGCGTCGCTGTTTGGTCGCTGGAGAGCTGTCACACAGACCGCTCTCCAGCGACCAACGATCCCGAGGTCCCCGGTAACCAGGGTAAACATCGGGTAACTAAGCGCAGGGCCGCGCTTAGTAACCCGATGTTTACCCTGGTTACCATCCTAAAAAGTAAAAAACAAACGCTACATACTTACCTACAGCCGTCTGTCCTCCGGCCCTGTGCTTCTCTGGTCTGGCTGTGAGCGCCGGGCAGCCAGAAAGCAGAGCGGTGACGTCACCGCTCTGCTTTCCGGCTGACCGACGCTCACAGCCAGAGCAGGAGGAGTGCAGAGCACAGCGCTGGAGGACAGACGGCTGTAGGTAAGTATGTAGTGTTTGTTTTTTTACTTTAACGATGGTAACCAGGGTAAACATCGGGTTACTAAGCGCGGCCCTGCGCTTAGTTACCCGATGTTTACCCTGGTTACCAGCGAAGACATCGCTGAATCGGTGTCACACACGCCGATTCAGCGATGTCTACGGGGAGTCCAGCGACGAAATAAAGTCCTGGCCTTTCTTCCCCGACCAGCGATCTCCCAGCAGGGGCCTGATCGCTGCTGCCTGTCACACTGGACGATATCGCTAGCGAGGACGCTGCAACGTCACGGATCGCTAGCGATATCGTCTAGTGTGACAGTACCTTAACCACCATCAACTGTTTTTTTTTTCCCTAAATGAAGTCCTCACGTTCCAGCTATCACTTATCCTCCCTTCAGATGAGATTGTCAGCTTCCCACCATTGTCTGTCTGTCATATGTGTAAAATGGCCAAGAGCGGTAGTCATGACCGAGCTGCTGGTCCTGTACGCTCGGACACTTTCCAGGAAAACTGAGTCCCAGTCCCAGTGTGAACTCCAGGTGTGGGGTCCATCACACTCACTTGTATGCCCCATGCCTCTGCTGTCTCCAGGCCTCCATTGTCAGGAGCCACCACACACAACTCATGGGGGACTAAGTTCATTTCAACCAACAAGAGTTTACTGGACAGTTCATCAGATTGTAGCATATGGGATGAGGCACAGCATCTCTTGTTTCTTAATTCCTTAACACAACCCATCTTCAGCCTTAGCATTTCTCTTGGATTCTCCCTATGCCCACTAGCTCCTTCAGATTTCCTGCTATCCACTACCTTCCTTTCACACTGTTCTGCGTCCATCGTCCTCTGTGCGACAGAGAACACCATGCGCCCTTTAGCCCACAGCACTTGAACTTATGACTGTTTCTCCCTATCTGATAACCACCACAATCCACATGTCTTATGCTGATGTCACAAGTAACAAAAAACTGACTGGCACTTCCAAATCAGAAAACTGGTGTGTACAGGAGCGAACTAGGAGTTGCAATCTTTCTCTCTCGCTCTCTTTCTCTCTATATACATATATACGCTGCTCAAAAAATAAAGGGAACACTAAAATCCCACATCCTAGATATCACTGAATGAAATATTCCAATTTGTAAATCTTTATTCATTACATAGTGGAATGTGTTGAGAACAATACAGTAAAACCTAAACATTATCAACGTAAATCACAACTAATATCCCACGTAGGTCTGGAGTTGGATTGATGCTCAAAATAAAAGTGGAAAATGAAGTTACAGGCTGATCCAACTTCAGTGGAAATGCCTCAAGACAAGGAAATAATGCTCAGTAGTGTGTGTGGCCTCCACGTGCCTGTATGACCTCCCTACAATGCCTGGGCATACTCCTGATGAGCAAAACTCAGAAAAGAACATGCACCACCAGAAATCAATGAATAAAAATGTACAATTTTATTAAAGATAAATACATAAAAGTACAGGGGATGTGACAGGGGTTAGCCAAACCAAAGATGGGAATACACAGAGGAACCAGGCAATAACAGGTGTATATAATTTCAAAGTTATTAGGATTGCTCCATAGTGTGCCAAATATTAGTACCAGTACATAGACCAAAGTATAGGTGCACACCTCAGAACGAACAGACACCAGAAGGGCTGTATACCATATCTGGAGATCATTACAAAAAGTGAAGCTTGATCAACCGATCATAGTGTTTACCTGGAGTTGCCTGGAGCCCTGAGAGACCCACCGTCCCCAACGTGCATTTTGGCGCTCAAGCCTTCTTCCGGGGGACTCTGGTGTCTTCTTCCCCCCATCATGTGTCTGTCTTTCCTTTACATGTAGAGCTCCTCTTCCCACTATCATGTGTCTGCCTTTCCATTACACAATTGTAGAGCTCTTCTTCCCCCCATCATGTGTCTGTCTTTCCTTTGCATGTAGAGCTCCTGTTCCCACAATCATGTGTCTGTCATTCTTTTACATACATGTAGAGCTCCTCTTCACACCATCATGTGTCTGTCTTTCCTTTACATGTAGAGCTCCTCTTCCCCCCATCATGTGTCTGTCTTTCCTTTACATGTAGAGCTCCTCTTCACACCATCATGTGTCTGTCTTTCCATTACACAATTGTAGAGGTCCTCTTCCCACCATCATGTGTCTGTCTTTCCTTTGCATATAGAGCTCCTCTTCCCACCATCATGTGTCTGTCTTTCCATTACACAATTGTAGAGCTCCTCTTCCCCCCATCATGTGTCTGTCATTCTTTTACATACATGTAGAGCTCCTCTTCACACCATCATGTGTCTGTCTTTCCTTTACATGTAGAGCTCCTCTTCCCACCATCATGTGTCTGTCTTTCCTTTACATGTAGAGCTCCTCTTCACACCATCATGTGTCTGTCTTTCCATTACACAATTGTAGAGGTCCTCTTCCCACCATCATGTGTCTGTCTTTCCTTTGCATATAGAGCTCCTCTTCCCACCATCATGTGTCTGCCTTTCCATTACACAATTGTAGAGCTCCTCTTCCCACCATCATGTGTCTGTCTTTCCATTACACAATTGTAGAGCTCCTCTTCCCACCATCATGTGTCTGTCTTTCCTTTGTATGTAGAGCTCCTGTTCCCACCATCATGTGTCTGTCTTTCCTTTGCATGTAGAGCTCCTGTTCCCACCATCATGTGTGTCTTTCCTTTACGTACATGCAGAGCTCCTGTTCCCACAATCATGTGTCTGTCTTTCTTTTACGTAACACGCGAATGCTGACCGTAATTAAGGAGGAATGGTGTCTGCCCTGTAGAATCGGCGACGGCATTATTAAGGGCAAACTCTGCCCATGGTAGCAAGGATGCCCAGTCATCATGTCTGGCAGAGGCAAAGTGCACCAAATATGTGAACAGAGTCTGATTGGCCCTCTCCACCAATCTGTTGGTCTCGGGATGATATGCCGAGGAGCGATTAAGCTCAATACTCAGTAGCTGACAGAGCTCTCCAGAACGGAGAAGCGAACTGGGGACCCCGGTCACTGACTATTTTATCAGGCATCCCATGGAGATGGAAGACATGATTCACAAAAAGCACAGCCAGAGCCGGTGCAGATGGTACACGCGCCGTAGGGGAACAAGATGTACCATCTTGGAGAAATGATCGGTGACTACCCAGATGACAGTATTGTATCGGAACTTGGGCGAGCCCACAATGAAGTCCATCACGACCATTTCCCAGGGCCTATCTGCCATCGGCAGGAGATGTAACAAGCCTGCAGGCCTCTGCTGGGACAGCAGGTTCTTGGCACAAGAAACACATGCCTGAACGTAGTCCCTAACGTCATGTGCCATCTGTGGCCACCAATAAGAGCTCGCAAGAAGCTCAGTAGTCCTCTTAGTTCCAAAGTGCCCACCCAACATAGACGTGTGAGCCGAACAGAGGACCTCCGGCTGCAGGTTTGGTGGTACAAGAGTCTTGTCCGGAGGTACCGACTCTAGCGACACCGGAGCCACCGTTCGCAGACTCTCCGAAGGAACGATTAGCCGTGGTTCGTCTTCTTCTTGGAAGAGATGACGGAATGGGACAAGGCGTCAGGCCGTAAATTCTCCCATGAGAGAAAGTGTATGGTAAACTTAAATCAGGAGAAGAATAGTGACCACCTGACCTGTTGAGAATTTAGCCATTGGGCCGTCTGCAGATAGAGCAGATTCTTATGGTCTGTGAACACCTGGAAGGGATGACGAGCTCCATCCAGGAGATATCTCCATTCGGAGAAGGCCAACTTCATGGCCAGTACCTCCCTGTCCCCAATGGAATAATTCTTCTCTGCCGGTGAGAAAGACTTAGAGAAGAAGCAGGACCGTTTGCGACCATTAGCATCCTTCTGGTATAATACAGCTCCCGCACCGACAGAAGAGGCATTCACCTCCAGAATAAAGGGTTTATCTACATCTGGGTGATGTAACACAGGAGCCTTAGCAAAATTGGACTTTAAGGATACAAAGGCCTCAGAGACCTCCTTGGATCATAGCTTAGGGTTAGCTCCCTTCTTGGTAAGAGCTACTAAGGGAGTAGCCAGAGTAGAGAAGTGGGGAATGAACTAGAGGTAGTAGTTAATAAATCCCATAAAGTGCTGCACCGCTTTAAGGGAATGTGGCTCCTGCCAGTTCAACACCGATTTCACCTTGGCAGAATCCATAGCCAAACCCTTGGCTGAGATATTATAGCCAAGGAATGGTAGTGACTCCTGCTCAAAGACCACTTCACAAGTTTGGCATATAGAGAGTTGGCACCCAAGAGTTCAAAGACTCTGGCAACATCTCTACGATGAGCATCCAGATCGGGAGAGAAAATAAGGATGTCATCCAAATAGACGACTACCGAAGTGGATAACATCTCCCGAAAGATGTCATTGACGAAGTCCTGGAAGACGGCCGGGGCATTGCAGAGACCAAATAGCATTACCAAGTGGATCACGTGCTGGGGTAGTAGTGTGCGGGCCTCTGATGCTAATAAGCTGAATAAGATTATTAAGAAGGCAAGTTCTGCTGTGGGCTACAATCTGGACTCTTTTGGGGAGGTAGTGGAGAAAAGAACTCTGAGAAAGTGTATGACAATTATGAACAATAATGCACATCCATTATATGAGCTATTCATGAGACAGAAGAGCACCTTCAGCAACCGGCTAATACTTCTGAGGTGTAAGAAGGAAAAATATAGGAAATCGTTTGTGCCAACTGCCATGGGGATGTACAACAATAACATTAGGGTTAAACCACCAAGGTGAATGTCTACTTATTTCTCTACATTTCAGTTCACTCGTTGTGTATGTCCTATTCTAATGTATAATGTTCTTCTGTCAACAAACTGTCATGTCAACTATGGAATTCCTTTATGATTTTTATGATTTAAGTTGTGCTGCTGTGATACCATAATTTCCCACGGGATCAATAAAGTGTATCGTATCGTATCGTATCGTAAGTATTCATAATGCCCGTCCTGGGTGTTAAACGCCATCTTCCATTTATCACCTTTGCGAATGCGTATTAGATTATAGACGCCTTGCAGATCTAACTTGGTAAATATCCTCGCACCCCGCAGTCTGTCAAACAGCTCGGAGATGAGTGGCAGAGGAAATTTATTCTTGATGGTGATGGAGTTCAGACCCCTATAATCTATGCAAGGATGTAGTTCCTCATTCTTCTTTTGAACAAAGAAGAACGCAGCTCCCACAGGAGACACCGATTTCCTAATATAACCCCTCATCAGATTCTCCCTGATGTACTCCGACATTGCCTCAGTCTCCGGGAGCGACAAAGGGTAAACATGCCCGCGAGGTGGCTCTGTCCCCGGAGTGAGGTCATAGGGATGATGGGGAGGAAGAGTCTCTGCGGCCTTTTCAGAAAATACATCCGCATACTGCCAGTAATGCTTGGGCAGCGAGGTTAGATCTGTGGGAACCTCGGACAACCCAACTTGAACTTTGGCCTTGACACTGTCCCTGGCATGCCCTACTCCATTGTTGTATACACCCCGTGGCCCAATCGATATGAAGTGATACCCAGCAACACCTCATCGATACCCTAGTGGATGATGAGCAAGGAGATTAACTCCCGATGTTCAGGAGAAACCTCGAGGGAAAGGGGAATGGTTTGATGGGTGATGTGAGTGGGTAACGTAGAACCATTGTGAAGGAACAAATTAAGAAAGATTCTCCATTTTGTGCTTTTGACTCCATTTTCTTGTTGCTTAAAGATAAATTCTGTTATTTAATTAGGTAAAAGGTTATAGCTGTCATGAAGTAACTTTATCTTAATGTTCACAAGTTTGTTATTCAACTAGGCTATTGTTTATGTTCTGCTACAAGGCCAGAGTGTCCTCTTGAACCAGATAAGGGACTCGGGGGTGTATCGCTATACAGGACTCTGAGGCACCTGTTGGTATGCTTTTTCTATGCCAAGAAGACACAACCATATATGTAGTTTCCGGTTTTTCTGTATCCTCATGGGTTAAGTTTTTCCTGCATTCTTATAGGTTAAGTGCTGAAAGTGTGTTCTTATGCTGATTGGTTGAAGTATAACTTCTAAGATTATGAAAAGTGCTACACAATAAATGGGGGCTTAGAGATCTGCTTGATCCCCCCAAACAGAGACACACGTCTCCATCTGGTCATTTTCAGTTGCCGGCGACGCCCTGTAGATTAATTTGGAAATCACTGAGTTAACCGTGAAGGATCAATTTAGATTCTCCCTCAACACCATCAACCACTTTAACTGTAACAGGCCTGAAGAGCATGACCAGGGGTATTGCGTGCCATAAGTTGAAGGTAGAGGACAGAAAGTTACCCTCTGCCCTGGAATCCACGCACGCCTCTGGAGAGAGGTCGATCCATGGGACAGTGTCACCTTAAATGTAATTTTGGAGGCCAATGCTGCTGTGTCTAGTGAGCCTTTTCCAATGGCCACTAGACGCGGTCGTTTTGCCTGCCGATGGGGACACTTGTTGGCATAATGACCAGACTGCCTACAAGCATGGCAGATCTGAGGTGCTCGAGTAGGTCGAAACTTGGATACCACTTGAAAAATCTCAATGGCGTCCTGCGACTCCAAAACCTGGGACGGAGATTCTAGAGGTTTGGTGAAGTTTGGAGCCAGCAGAAACCTCTGCCAACACTGGGCTCACTCTAACCCTCGCTCAGAATGATGAAGGTCAATGCGAGTAGAGACAGAAATTAACTCCTCCAGTGTGGCAGGAATCTCCTTAATGGCCAGAGCATCCTTTACATGATCAGCCAGTCCCTTCCAGAAGACAGGGATAAGAACTTTATCCGGCCATTCCAACTCAGAGGCTAGAGTCCGGAAACGGATGGCTTAATGGCTGACCATGGAGGAGCCCTATCGTGGGTGCGGTATCGTGGGTGACATGAGGCCGTAAAAAGACCTGCTTCAGGACGCTCAGAAAATGCGAGACGCTCTGCACCACCTGATCATCGCGCTGCCACAGTGGCGTTGCCCACTCCAACACTCTCCGTTAACAGGGAGATCACAAATCCCACCTTAGCCCGTTCGGATGGGAAACATGACACCAGTAGCTCCAAATGTATAGCACACTGGTTCACGAATCCTCTACTGGTTTTACTGTCACCTGTGAACTTATCGGGCTGAGGGAGACGGGAGAGAGATGGAACAGAGGTGGCAGCGGACACACGAGGTGCAACTTCAGAGGCTGCTTGAGCCGCTACCGCAGTCATCCACAGCTGAGGTTGTGCGCTCAAGAGCGGACAACCTGCTCTCCAGCTGCTGAATGTACCGCTGTAGACACTGCTTGTCTGCCATTGCTAGCCAGACCCTCTCAGGAGTAAGTAATGGACATAATCACAGCGTATGCTCTCACACGAACTCCTCTCTGGAGAAGCCGGAATTCTAAAGGCTATATGCCCACCGTGAAAACACACACAAACTCCTCTCCGGAGAAGCTAGAATTCTAAAGGCTATACGAACACCCTGAGAACACACACGAACTCCTCTCCGGAGAAGCCGGAATTCTAAGGGCTATACGCCTGCCCTGAGCAATCGCAAACAAGTCCACACTACCATAGTGTTCAACACACACATGTAACATACATGATCTCAGCGCACCGACGGGAGCGCCAAAGATCCTTTTATAGGTTGTGCCAATCAGACAGGACCTAGCTCGCAGGCCAATCCCGAGCCGGCACAGGACCTGAGCAGCCTACTACCGACCACCAATATGAGGTCCCTCATGAGCATGCTCAATGGAGAGATTACTGGACTTAGACTCAGGAATGTCTGTTCGCTGCCGCCTATTGCTAGTTACCATAGCAGTAACTAGAGAACCAGCGGTAACTACATGAACAGCACGAGTCGGAGCGAGATGCTAAGACGGACATCTCTGCTGAGCAGGCTCCACTGCGGTCAAAGAAGACTGGGAGTCCGCAGAGGGAGACAAGGCTTGGGATCCACCTTGTGCAGTAGGAGAATCCCGACGCCTTACAAACCTCTTCTTGGGTTAGATTAGTGACCCTTAATATAGAGTTATCTTTCTCTCTGGGCATTACATTTTCCACTGTGAATACTGTGGAGAAAAAGGTGTTTAATATATTAGCTTTTTCCTCATCATCTACAACCACTCATTCCTCACAATCTTCTCACTATCGTCAGCCTATCCTATATTTACATGAAGTGCTCAACTTCCCACCATTGTCAGCCTGTCCTCCCATTACATGAAGTATTTGTATTCCCACCATCGTCAGCCTATCCCCTTTACATGAAGTGCTCGTCTTCCCACCATCGTCAGCCTGTCCTCTCTTTACATGAAATGCTTGTCTTCCCACCATCGTCAGCCTATCGTCTCATTACATGAAGTGCTTGTCTTCCCACCATCGTCAGCCTATCCTATCTACATGAAGTGCTCTTCTTCCCACCATCGTCAGCCTATCCTCCC
The DNA here is from genome assembly GCF_032444005.1 of Ranitomeya imitator. NCBI lineage: Eukaryota > Metazoa > Chordata > Amphibia > Anura > Dendrobatidae > Ranitomeya > Ranitomeya imitator. The sequence goes on along the minus strand of NC_091282.1, from coordinate 1,213,087,787 downwards.
ATTACATGAAGTGTTCGTCTTCCCACCATCGTCAGCCTATCCTCTGTTGACATGAAGTGCTCGTCTTCCCACCATCGTCAGCCTATCCTCTCATTACAAGAAGTGCTCATCTTCTCTTCATCGTCAGCCTATCCTCTCTTTACATGAAGTGCTCGTCTTCCCACCATCATCAGCCTATCCTCTGTTGACATGAAGTGCTCGTCTTCCCACCATCGTCAGCCTATCCTCTGGTGACATGAAGTGCTCGTCTTCCCACCATCGTCAGCCTATCCTCTCATTACAAGAAGTGCTCATCTTCTCTTCATCGTCAGCCTATCCTCTCTTTACATGAAGTGCTCGTCTTCCCATCATCGTCAGCTTATCCTCTCTTTACATGAAGTGCTCGTCTTCCCACCGTCAGCCTATCCTCTCTTTACATGAAGTGCTCGTCTTCCCACCATCGTCAGCCTATTCTCTCTTTACATGAAGTGCTCATCTTCCCACCATCGTCAGCTTATCCTCTGTTGACATGAAGTGCTCGTCTTCCCATCGTCAGCCTATCCTCTGTTGACATGAAGTGCTCGTCTTCCCACCATCATCAGCCTATCCTCTGTTGACATGAAGTGCTCGTCTTCCCACCGTCAGCCTATCCTCTCTTTACATGAAGTGCTCGTCTTCCCACCATCGTCAGCCTATCCTCTGTTGACATGAAGTGCTCATCTTCCCACCATCGTCAGTCTATCCTCTGTTGACATGAAGTGCTTGTCTTCCCACAATCGTCAGCCTGTCCTCTCTTTACATGAAGTGCTCATCTTCCCACCATCGTCAGTCTATCCTCTGTTGACATGAAGTGCTCATCTTCCCACCATCGTCAGTCTATCCTCTGTTGACATGAAGTGCTCGTCTTCCCACAATCGTCAGCCTGTCCTCCTTTACATGAAGTGCTCGTCTTCCCTCCATCGTCAGCCTATTCTCTCATTATATGAAGTGCTCGTCTTCCCACCATCGTCAGCCTGTCCTCTCTTTACATGAAGTGCTCATCTTCCCACCATCGTCAGTCTATCCTCTGTTGACATGAAGTGCTCATCTTCCTACCATCGTCAGTCTATCCTCTGTTGACATGAAGTGCTCGTCTTCCCACAATCGTCAGCCTGTCCTCCTTTACATGAAGTGCTCGTCTTCCCTCCATCGTCAGCCTATCCTCTCATTATATGAAGTGCTCGTCTTCCCACCATCGTCAGCCTGTCCTCCCATTACATGAAGTGCTCATCTTCTCTTCATCGTCAGCCTATCCTCTCTTTACATGAAGTGCTCGTCTTCCCACCATCGTCAGCCTATTCTCTGTTGACATGAAGTGCTCATCTTCTCTTCATCGTCAGCCTATCCTCTCTTTACATGAAGTGCTCGTCTTCCCACCATCATCAGCCTATTCTCTGTTGACATGAAGTGCTCATCTTCACACCATCGTCAGCCTATCCTCTCATTACATGAAGTGCTCATCGTCTCTTCATCGTCAGCCTATCCTCTCTTTACATGAAGTGCTCGTCTTTCCACCATCGTCAGCCTATCCTCTCTTTACATGAAGTGCTCGTCTTCCCACCATCGTCAGCCTGTCCTCTGTTGACATGAAGTGCTCGTCTTCCCACCATCATCAGCCTGTCCTCTCTTTACATGAAGTGCTCATCTTCCCACCATCGTCAGCCTGTCCTCTCTTTACATGAAGTGCTCGTCTTCCCACCATCGTCAGCCTGTCCTCTCATTACATGAAGTGCTCATCTTCTCTTCATCGTCAGCCTATCCTCTCTTTACATGAAGTGCTCGTCTTCCCACCATCGTCAGCTTATCCTCTCTTTACATGAAGTGCTCGTCTTCCCACCGTCAGCCTATCCTCTCTTTACATGAAGTGCTCGTCTTCCCACCATCGTCAGCCTATCCTCTCTTTACATGAAGTGCTCATCTTCCCACCATCGTCAGCTTATCCTCTGTTGACATGAAGTGCTCGTCTTCCCATCGTCAGCCTATCCTCTCTTTACATGAAGTGCTCGTCTTCCCACCATCGTCAGCCTATCCTCTGTTGACATGAAGTGCTCATCTTCCCACCATCGTCAGTCTATCCTCTGTTGACATGAAGTGCTTGTCTTCCCACAATCGTCAGCCTGTCCTCTCTTTACATGAAGTGCTCATCTTCCCACCATCGTCAGTCTATCCTCTGTTGACATGAAGTGCTCATCTTCCCACCATCGTCAGTCTATCCTCTGTTGACATGAAGTGCTCGTCTTCCCACAATCGTCAGCCTGTCCTCCTTTACATGAAGTGCTCGTCTTCCCTCCATCGTCAGCCTATCCTCTCATTATATGAAGTGCTCGTCTTCCTACCATCGTCAGCCTGTCCTCTCTTTACATGAAGTGCTCATCTTCCCACCATCGTCAGTCTATCCTCTGTTGACATGAAGTGCTCATCTTCCCACCATCGTCAGTCTATCCTCTGTTGACATGAAGTGCTCGTCTTCCCACAATCGTCAGCCTGTCCTCCTTTACATGAAGTGCTCGTCTTCCCTCCATCGTCAGCCTATCCTCTCATTATATGAAGTGCTCGTCTTCCCACCATCGTCAGCCTGTCCTCCCATTACATGAAGTGCTCATCTTCTCTTCATCGTCAGTCTATCCTCTCTTTACATGAAGTGCTCGTCTTCCCACCATCGTCAGCCTATCCTCTCTTTACATGAAGTGCTCATCTTCTCTTCGTCAGCCTATCCTCTCATTATATGAAGTGCTCGTCTTCCCACCATCGTCAGCCTGTCCTCCCATTACATGAAGTGCTCATCTTCTCTTCATCGTCAGCCTATCCTCTCTTTACATGAAGTGCTCGTCTTCCCACCATCGTCAGCCTATTCTCTGTTGACATGAAGTGCTCATCTTCTCTTCATCGTCAGCCTATCCTCTCTTTACATGAAGTGCTCGTCTTCCCACCATCATCAGCCTATTCTCTGTTGACATGAAGTGCTCATCTTCACACCATCGTCAGCCTATCCTCTCATTACATGAAGTGCTCATCGTCTCTTCATCGTCAGTCTATCCTCTCTTTACATGAAGTGCTCGTCTTCCCACCATCGTCAGCCTGTCCTCTGTTGACATGAAGTGCTCGTCTTCCCACCATCATCAGCCTGTCCTCTCTTTACATGAAGTGCTCATCTTCCCACCATCGTCAGCCTGTCCTCTCTTTACATGAAGTGCTCGTCTTCCCACCATCGTCAGCCTGTCCTCTCATTACATGAAGTGCTCATCTTCTCTTCATCGTCAGCCTATCCTCTCTTTACATGAAGTGCTCGTCTTTCCACCATCGTCAGCCTATCCTCTCTTTACATGAAGTGCTCGTCTTCCCACCATCGTCAGCCTGTCCTCTGTTGACATGAAGTGCTCGTCTTCCCACCATCGTCAGCCTGTCCTCTCATTACATGAAGTGCTCATCTTCTCTTCATCGTCAGCCTATCCTCTCTTTACATGAAGTGCTCGTCTTTCCACCATCGTCAGCCTATCCTCTCTTTACATGAAGTGCTCGTCTTCCCACCATCGTCAGCCTGTCCTCTCTTTACATGAAGTGCTCGTCTTCCCACCATCGTCAGCCTGTCCTCTGTTGACATGAAGTACTCGTCTTCCCACCATCATCAGCCTGTCCTCTCTTTACATGAAGTGCTCATCTTCCCACCATCATCAGCCTGTCCTCTCTTTACATGAAGTGCTCGTCTTCCCACCATCGTCAGCCTATCCTCTGTTGACATGAAGTGCTCGTCTTCCCACCATCGTCAGCCTCTCTTTACATGAAGTGCTCGTCTTCCCACCATCGTCAGCCTATCCTCTGTTGACATGAAGTGCTCGTCTTCCCACCATCGTCAGCCTGTCCTCTCTTTACATGAAGTGCTTGTCGTCCCACCATCATAAGACTTTCTTCCTTTTGCATGATGGTGTCTTCCATCCATCGTCATCATGTCTGCAGTTCTCTCAACTAGACAATCACAGGAGACATGAGGGGAGATAAACCCATTGAATGATCTGAACAGGAACATGAGTGTTTGGTCAACATGTATTAAAAACCTCTTAATCTGTGCAGGGAGGGCATCAGAGGGGACCCTGATGGGCATTCTTTGGGTTGCTTTGTGAGGATTGAATTATGAGTGTTGCCAATGTACCAGGGTAGGCTTTCAAAAGTGATCGCTCCCTACCCCAGTGTCATTCTCCTTATCACATGTGCTACACTGTAGGCAGGAGGGTGACAATATGGCCTGGTCCTGAGTCGTGGACAGACAGGAGCTATGTAGTAGAGATGGCGCCATCCCAGCCTTCAATCCATCCAATGTTATTGTATTCTATGTCTGCACACTGGGACGCCATAGCCAGGCATCTCATAATGGTGGTGCCATTCCATGCAGTGATTAGTAAGTACACCCCCAGACTGAGAGTACACATCGGGTGCTCTATACTGGAGCTGAGGTCTGGATGTGATACTGGCAGTATGGTAATGAAGACCAAGGCCATGAGGCCCCGTATACTCTGTATACACAGAAGTCTCGTCTTTGACACCTCCATGGGTCCACAGTTGGGGTTATTTGGGTATCTGCTCTTCTGCATTGAATACGTCCCTCCTCCATTAACAATGTGCAAATGAGCAGTCAACAGATAATGAGCCTGAGGGGTCTAATGGGGGCTGGGGGTGGGGAGGTCATGAAAGCCTGTTACAGGTGGGATGGGGTCAATATCACACCCCTGGCCTCCATAAAACCCCTGCAGCTGAGCAGGTCTCACCAGACCTCGCTGGCCACCATGAGCGCCCTGCAGTCTCTCTCCTTGGTGTCCTTGCTCCTTCTCCTGCCCTCACCAGCCTCGCTGAGATCTTTGCCCCATGGAGGATGGTCCAATGAAGTGGAGATGAAAAGGAATTGTCCGCCATGCCAGGACTTGAGCTGCCCCTCAGGACCACTGCGCTGCCCCGCCGGCAGAGTGAAGGATGGGTGCGGGTGCTGCTGGGAGTGCGCCAATGTGGAGGGCCAGCTCTGTGACCTGCCATGGCAGAAGCACCTGTATGGCCACTGCGGAGAGGAGCTGCAGTGCCAGGTGATGGCGGTGCACGGGGCTGAGCCCCAGTGTGTCTGCCCCAACCAGGAGAGCGTGTGTGGTTCTGACCGCAGGACCTACAAGAACATCTGCCGACTGCAGGAGGCCGCACGCACCCGCAGGAGAAGGGTCCTGAGCCTGGCACATGCTGGACCATGCCAAGAAGGTGAGGCCCCAGAAAGCTCCGCCACCAGGGGGAGCAGGAGAGTCAGAGGGACTGCAGTGAATGGCCCAAAGGGTGAATGGGCCCTGGGCTGAGGCTGTGTACGAGGAGGAGAGGGCGGGGTCAGTGAACGAGGAGGAGAGGGCAGGGTCTGTGTATATGGAGGAGAGGGCGGTGTCTGTGTATACGGAGGAGGAGAGGGCGGTGTCTGTGTATACGGAGGAGAAGGCGGTGTCTGTGTATACGGAGGAGGAGAGGGCGGTGTCTGTGTATACGGAGGAGGAGAGGGCGGTGTCTGTGTATACGGAGGAGAAGGCGGTGTCTGTGTATACGGAGGAGAGGGCGGTGTCTGTGTATATGGAGGAGGAGAGGGCGGTATCTGTGTACCAGGAGGAGAAGGCGGTGTCTGTGTATACGGAGGAGGAGAGGGCGGGGTCTGTGTATACGGAGGAGGAGAGGGCGGTGTCTGTGTATACGGAGGAGAAGGCGGTGTCTGTGTATACGGAGGAGAGGGCGGTGTCTGTGTATATGGAGGAGGAGAGGGCGGTATCTGTGTACCAGGAGGAGAAGGCGGTGTCTGTGTATACGGAGGAGGAGAGGGCGGGGTCTGTGTATACGGTGGAGAAGGCGGTGTCTGTGTATACGGAGGAGGAGAGGGCGGTGTCTGTGTATATGGAGGAGAGGGCGGTGTCTGTGTATACGGAGGAGGAGAGGGCGGTGTCTGTGTATACGGAGGAGAGGGCGGGTCTGTGTATATGGAGGAGAGGGCGGTGTCTGTGTATACGGAGGAGGAGAAGGCGGTGTCTGTGTATACGGAGGAGGAGAGGGCGGTGTCTGTGTATACGGAGGAGGAGAGGGCGGTGTCTGTGTATACGGAGGAGGAGAGGGCGGTGTCTGTGTATACGGAGGAGAGGGCGGGTCTGTGTATATGGAGGAGAGGGCGGTGTCTGTGTATACGGAGGAGGAGAAGGCGGTGTCTGTGTATACGGAGGAGGAGAGGGCGGTGTCTGTGTATACGGAGGAGGAGAGGGCGGTGTCTGTGTATACGGAGGAGGAGAGGGCGGGGTCTGTGTATACGGTGGAGAAGGCGGTGTCTGTGTATACGGAGGAGGAGAGGGCGGCGTCAGTGTACGAGGAGGAGAGGGCGGTGTCTGTGTACAAGGAGGAGAGGGCGGTGTCTGTGTATACAGAGGAGGAGAGGGCGGTGTCTGTATACGAGGAGGAGAGGGCGGTGTCTGTATATGAGGAGGAGAGGGCGGTGTCTGTGCATATGGAGGAGAGGGCGGTGTCTATGTATACAGAGGAGGAGAGGGCGGTGTCTGATGTCAGTGTACGAGGAGGAGAGGGCGGTGTCAGTGTATACGGAGGAGAGGGCGGTGTCTGTGTATACGGAGGAGAGGGCGGTGTCTGTGTACGAGGAGGAGAGGGCAGTGTCTGTGTATACGGAGGAGAGGGCGGTGTCTGTGTATATGGAGGAGGAGAGGGCGGTGTCTGTGTATACGGAGGAGGAGAGGGCGGTGTCTGTGTATACTGAGGAGGAGAGGGCGGTGTCTCTATACGGAGGAGGAGAGGGCGGTGTCTGTGTATACGGTGGAGAAGGCGGTGTCTGTGTATACGGAGGAGGAGAGGGCGGTGTCTGTGTACCAGGAGGAGAAGGCAGTGTCTGTGTACCAGGAGGAGAGGGCGGTGTCTGTGTACCAGGAGGAGAGGGCGGGGTCTGTGTATACGGTGGAGAAGGCGGTGTCTGTGTATACGGAGGAGGAGAGGGCGGCGTCAGTGTACGAGGAGGAGAGGGTGGTGTCAGTGTACGAGGAGGAGAGGGCGGTGTCTGTGTACAAGGAGGAGAGGGCGGTGTCTGTGTATACGGAGGAGGAGAGGGCGGTGTCTGTATACGAGGAGGAGAGGGCGGTGTCTGTGTATATGGAGGAGAGGGCGGTGTCTATGTATACGGAGGAGGAGAGGGCGGTGTCTGATGTCAGTGTACGAGGAGGAGAGGGCGGTGTCAGTGTATACGGAGGAGAGGGCGGTGTCTGTGTATACGGAGGAGAGGGCGGTGTCTGTGTACGAGGAGGAGAGGGCAGTGTCTGTGTATACGGAGGAGAGGGCGGTGTCTGTGTATATGGAGGAGGAGAGGGCGGTGTCTGTGTATACGGAGGAGGAGAGGGCGGTGTCTGTATACGGAGGAAGAGAGGGCGGTGTCTGTGTATACGGTGGAGAAGGCGGTGTCTGTGTATACGGAGGAGGAGAGGGCGGTGTCTGTGTACCAGGAGGAGAAGGCAGTGTCTGTGTACCAGGAGGAGAGGGCAGTGTCTGTGTACCAGGAGGAGAGGGCGGGGTCTGTGTATACGGAGGAGGAGAGGGCGGTGTCTGTGTATACGGTGGAGAAGGCGGTGTCTGTGTATACGGAGGAGGAGAGGGCGGCGTCAGTGTACGAGGAGGAGAGGGTGGTGTCTGTGTATACGGAGGAGGAGAGGGCGGTGTCTGTGTATACGGAGGAGGAGAGGGTGGTGTCTGTGTATACGGAGGAGGAGAGGGCGGTGTCTGTGTATACGGAGGAGGAGAGGGCGGTGTCTGTGTATACATAGGAGGAGAGGGCGGTGTCTGTGTATACGGAGGAGGAGAGGGCGGTGTCTGTGTACAAGGAGGAGAGGGCCGTGTCTGTATACGAGGAGGAGAGGGCGGTGTCTGTGTATACATAGGAGGAGAGGGCGGTGTCTGTGTATACGGAGGAGGAGAGGGCGGTGTCTGTGTATACGGAGGAGGAGAGGGTGGTGTCTGTGTATACGGAGGAGGAGAGGGCGGTGTCTGTGTATACGGAGGAGGAGAGGGCGGTGTCTGTGTATACATAGGAGGAGAGGGCGGTGTCTGTGTATACGGAGGAGGAGAGGGCGGTGTCTGTGTACAAGGAGGAGAGGGCCGTGTCTGTATACGAGGAGGAGAGGGCGGTGTCTGTGTATACATAGGAGGAGAGGGCGGTGTCTGTGTATACGGAGGAGGAGAGGGCGGTGTCTGTGTATACATAGGAGGAGAGGGCGGTGTCTGTGTATACGGAGGAGGAGAGGGCGGTGTCTGTGTACAAGGAGGAGAGGGCCGTGTCTGTATACGAGGAGGAGAGGGCGGTGTCTGTGTATATGGAGGAGAGGGCGGTGTCTATGTATACGGAGGAGGAGAGGGCGGTGTCTGATGTCAGTGTACGAGGAGGAGAGGGCGGTGTCAGTGTATACGGAGGAGAGGGCGGTGTCTGTGTATACGGAGGAGAGGGCGGTGTCTGTGTACGAGGAGGAGAGGGCAGTGTCTGTGTATACGGAGGAGAGGGCGGTGTCTGTGTATATGGAGGAGGAGAGGGCGGTGTCTGTGCATACGGAGGAGGAGAGGGCGGTGTCTATGTATGCGGAGGAGAGGGCGGTGTCAGTGTACAAGGAGGAGAGGGAGGTGTCCTGATGTCTGTGTACGAGGAGGAGAGGGCAGTGTCTATGTATACGGAGGAGAGGGCGGTGTCTATGTATACGGAGGAGAGGGCGGTGTCTGATGTCTGTGTATACGGAGGAGGAGAGGGCGGTGTCTATGTATACGGAGGAGAGGGCGGTGTCTATGTATACGGAGGAGAGGGCGGTGTCTATGTATACGGAGGAGAGGGCGGTGTCTGATGTCTGTGTATACGGAGGAGGGCGGTGTCTGTGTATATGGAGGAGAGGGCGGTGTCTGTGTATACAGAGGAGGAGAGGGCGGTGTCTGTGTATATGGAGGAGGAGAGGGCGGTGTCTGTGTATACGGAGGAGAGGGCGGTGTCTGTGTATACGGAGGAGGAGAGGGCGGTGTCTGTGTACAAGGAGGAGAGGGCGGTGTCTGTGTACAAGGAGGAGGAGAGGGCGGTGTCTGTGTACAAGGAGGAGAAGGCGGTGTCTGTGTATTCGGAGGAGAGGGCGTTGTCTGTATACGGAGGAGGAGAGGGCATTGTCTGTGTATACGGAGGAGGAGAGGGCGGTGTCTGTGTATACAGAGGAGGAGAGGGCGGTGTCTGTGTATACAGAGGAGGAGAGGGCGGTGTCTGTGTATACAGAGGAGAGGGCGGTGTCTGTATACGGAGGAGGAGAGGGCGGTGTCTGTGTATACAGAGGAGGAGAGGGCGGTGTCTGTATACGGAGGAGGAGAGGGCGGTGTCTGTGTACAAGGAGGTGGTGTCTGATGTCTGTGTACGAGGAGGAGAGGGCAGTGTCTGTGTATACGGAGGAGAGGGCGGTGTCTGTGTATACGGAGGAGGAGAGGGCGGTGTCTGATGTCAGTGTACAAGGAGGAGAGGGCGGTGTCTGTGTATACGGAGGAGGAGAGAGCGGTGTCTGTGTATACGGAGGAGAGGGCGGTGTCTGTGTATACGGAGGAGGAGAGGGCAGTGTCTGTGTATACGGAGGAGAGGGCGGTGTCTGTGTATACGGAGGAGGAGAGGGCGGTGTCTGATGTCAGTGTACAAGGAGGAGAGGGCGGTGTCTGTGTATACGGAGGAGGAGAGAGCGGTGTCTGTGTATACGGAGGAGAGGGCGGTGTCTGTGTATACGGAGGAGGAGAGGGCGGTGTCTGTGTATACGGAGGAGGAGAGGGTGGCATCTGTGTATACGGAGGAGGAGAGGGCGGTGTCTGTGTATACGGAGGAGGAGAGGGCGGTGTCTGTATACGGAGGAGGAGAGGGCGGTGTCTGTGTATACGGAGGAGGAGAGGGCGGTGTCTGTGTATACGGAGGAGGAGAGGGCGGTGTCTGTGTACCAGGAGGAGAAGGCGGTGTCTGTGTACCAGTAGGAGGAGAGGGCGGTGTCTGTGTATACGGAGGAGGAGAGGGCGGTGTCTGTGTATACGGAGGAGGAGAGGGCGGTGTCTGTGTATACGGAGGAGGAGAGGGCGGTGTCTGTGTACCAGGAGGAGAAGGCGGTGTCTGTGTACCAGTAGGAGGAGAGGGCGGTGTCTGTGTATACAGAGGAGGAGAGGGCGGTGTCTGTGTATACGGAGGAGGAGAGGGCGGTGTCTGTGTATACGGAGGAGGAGAGGGCGGTGTCTGTGTATACGGAGGAGGAGAGGGCGGTGTCTGTGTATACAGAGAAGGAGAGAGCGGTGTCTGTGTATACGGAGGAGGAGAGGGCGGTGTCTGTGTATACGGAGGAGGAGAGGGCGGTGTCTGTGTATACGGAGGAGGAGAGGGCGGTGTCTGTGTATACGGAGGAGGAGAGGGCGGTGTCTGTGTATACGGAGGAGGAGAGGGCGGTGTCTGTGTATACGGAGGAGGAGAGGGCGGTGTCTGATGTCAGTGTACAAGGAGGAGAGGGCGGTGTCCTGATGTCAGTGTATTAGGAGGAGGAGAGGTCAGCGTCCTGATGTCTGTGTATTAGGAGGAGGAGAGGTCAGCGTCCTGATGTCTGTGTATTAGGAGGAGGAGAGGTCAGCGTCCTGATGTCTGTGTATTAGAAGGAGGAGAGGTCGTCGTCCTATTTTCTGAGTGTTAGGAGGAGAGGGCGGTGTCTGATGTCTGTGTATTAGGAGAGGGCAGTGGAACGCCCACCAGGGCCGTGGGGTATTCGGTACTGGGTCCGGTACTTAAAGGGATGTGTCACGGTGGCGGTGACCCGGTCATGTTTAATGAGCGGTCTTTAAAGGGGTGTGTGAAATAATAAAGTTTGTGACGCCACCTGTGGTATTCGGTCAGTGGGGACCGAAGCTGCTTAAAGGGGTCCTCTGGGGTGATGTTAAGGCAGCTGGGATGGTATATACAGGTCCTTCTCAAAAAATTAGCATATAGTGTTAAATTTCATTATTTACCATAATGTAATGATTACAATTAAACTTTCATATATTATAGATTCATTATCCACCAACTGAAATTTGTCAGGTCTTTTATTGTTTTAATACTGATGATTTTGGCATACAACTCCTGATAACCCAAAAAACCTGTCTCAATAAATTAGCATATCAAGAAAAGGTTCTCTAAACGACCTATTACCCTAATCTTCTGAATCAACTAATTAACTCTAAACACATGCAAAAGATACCTGAGGCTTTTATAAACTCCCTGCCTGGTTCATTACTCAAAACCCCCATCATGGGTAAGACTAGCGACCTGACAGATGTCAAGAAGGCCATCATTGACACCCTCAAGCAAGAGGGTAAGACCCAGAAAGAAACTTCTCAACAAATAGGCTGTTCCCAGAGTGCTGTATCAAGGCACCTCAATGGTAAGTCTGTTGGAAGGAAACAATGTGGCAGAAAACGCTGTACAACGAGAAGAGGAGACCGGACCCTGAGGAAGATTGTGGAGAAGGAGCGATTCCAGACCTTGGGGAACCTGAGGAAGCAGTGGACTGAGTCTGGTGTGGAAACATCCAGAGCCACCGTGCACAGGCGTGTGCAGGAAATGGGCTACAGGTGCCGCATTCCCCAGGTAAAGCCACTTTTGAACCATAAACAGCGGCAGAGGCGCCTGACCTGGGCTACAGAGAAGCAGCACTGGACTGTTGCTAAGTGGTCCCAAGTACTTTTTTCTGATGAAAGCAAATTTTGCATGTCATTCGGAAATCAAGGTGCCAGAGTCTGGAGGAAGACTGGGGAGAAGGAAATGCCAAAATGCCTGAAGTCCAGTGTCAAGTACCCACAGTCAGTGATGGTGTGGGGTGCCATGTCAGCTGCTGGTGTTGGTCCACTGTGTTTCATCAAGGGCAGGGTCAATGCAGCTAGCTATCAGGAGATTTTGGAGCACTTCATGCTTCCATCGGCTGAAATGCTTTATGGAGATGAAGATTTCATTTTTCAGCACGACCTGGCACCTGCTCACAGTGCCAAAACCACTGGTAAATGGTTTACTGACCATGGTATTACTGTGCTCAATTGGCCTGCCAACTCTCCTGACCTGAACCCCATAGAGAATCTGTGGGATATTGTGAAGAGAAAGTTGAGAGACGCAAGACCCAACACTCTGGATGAGCTTAAGGCCGCTATTGAAGCATCCTGGGCCTCCATAACATCTCAGCAGTGTCACAGGCTGATTGCCTCCATGCCACGCCGCATTGAAGCAGTAATTTCTGCCAAAGGATTCCCCACCAAGTATTGAGTGCATAACTGAACATTATTATTTGATGGGTTTTTTGTTTGTTATTAAAAAACACTTTTATTTGATTGGATGGGTGAAATATGCTAATTTATTGAGACAGGTTTTTTGGGTTATCAGGAGTTGTATGCCAAAATCATCAGTATTAAAACAATAAAAGACCTGACAAATTTCAGTTGGTGGATAATGAATCTATAATATATGAAAGTTTAATTGTAATCATTACATTATGGTAAATAATGAAATTTAACACTATATGCTAATTTTTTGAGAAGGACCTGTACCTTCCCACAGGTGAAGCGGGGTCCACAGGGCTCCCGATGTATAGATGGAGATGGTGAATGGCGCAGTACAGAACGAGGACGCAGGTTTGCAGTCTCTTTACTGTATGTTTCAGGCTGCCACAGTCCAGGGCACCAGATCACGGTGGTGGTCCGGCCGGCTTGGAAGCGTCTCAGGAGTCCCCCTTACCAGGTGGGGTTGGAAGCCTTCCTTCTAGCACTGTGGTGTATTCCCTTGCTGCCTTAGGCCTCTCACAAGGTCCTCACATTCTCTCTTTCCCCCAGGTTGGTAGGACACTACCCGTATGACAGGTAACTCGAGCCTTTTTACAGGATCGCTATCACGACCCGGGCTCTATGCGCTACTGTGTCTTCAGGTGCCTATAGTAGACAGGTCACTTACAATCTGCTGCCCTGACGGTTTCTGCCGTGGGGCATAAAGTTACCCCCACAACCTCGTTCTTCCGGCTACCGGTATATGCGCTCAACGTGGAGGAAGCTCAGTCGCAGCTTCTCTCTCCAGCTCTTCACTTGCTCCTTCCTCCTTTCAGTCTCTTTACAAGTTGCTCTGCTCTCTTTTTCCTTCCCAGGAGCTGCAGAATCACTCGTCTGCACGGCCCCAGCTTTCCTTCCTTACTCCTCGCTCTCCTCTCACCAACTGTCTAACTCCAACTGCCTAGCAACTGCCTAGCAACTGACTCCTCCTCCCGACCAGAGAGAGCAGCTCCCCTGAAGTCGGGTGTAGAGCTCCCCCTTCTGGCCTGGAGTCAGAACGGTGTTGTATGTGCTGACTACCTGCAGTGGTCCCCAACTGCGCTCCTCAAGGCCCACCAACAGGTCATGTTTTCAGGATTTCCTTAGTATTGCCCAGGTGATGGAATTATTCCCTGTGCAATACTAAGGAAGTACTGAAAACATGACCTGTTGGTGGCTCTTGAGGACCGGAGTGAGCCAGGGTAACTCTGTGGAGGTGGCCTGTCTGTAGAGAGGAGGCCTTATAATGGACGTTGTCTCCACATCTTCTCCTGTGCTGCACCTCACCACTGAGCCTGGACACTGAGTGAGCCAGGGTAACTCTGTGGAGGTGGCCTGTCTGTAGAGAGGAGGCCTTATAATGGACGTTGTCTCCACATCTTCTCCTGTGCTGCACCTTGCGACTGAGCCTGGACACTGAGTGAGCCAGGGTAACTCTGTGGAGGTGGCCTGTCTGTAGAGAGGAGGCCTTATAATGGACGTTGTCTCCACATCTTCTCCTGTGCTGCACCTCACCACTGAGCCTGGACACTGAGTGAGCCAGGGTAACTCTGTGGAGGTGGCCTGTCTGTAGAGAGGAAGCCTTATAATGGACGTTGTCTCCACATCTTCTCCTGTGCTGCACCTCACCACTGAGCCTGGACACTGAGTGAGCCAGGGTAACTCTGTGGAGGTGGCCTGTCTGTAGAGAGGAGGCCTTATAATGGACGTTGTCTCCACATCTTCTCCTGTGCAGCACCTCACCACTGAGCCTGGACACTGAGTGAGCCAGGGTAACTCTGTGGAGGTGGCCTGTCTGTAGAGAGGAAGCCTTATAATGGACGTTGTCTCCACATCTTCTCCTGTGCTGCACCTTGCCACTGAGCCTGGACACTGAGTGAGCCAGGGTAACTCTGTGGAGGTGGCCTGTCTGTAGAAAGGAGGCCTTATAATGGACGTTGTCTCCACATCTTCTCCTGTGCTGCACCTCACCACTGAGCCTGGACACTGAGTGAGCCAGGGTAACTCTGTGGAGGTGACCTGTCTGTAGAGAAGAGACCTTATGATGGACGTTGTCTCCACATCTTCTCCTGTGCTGCACCTCACCACTGAGCCTGGACACTGTGTGAGCCAGGGTAACTCTGTGGAGGTGGCCTGTCTGTAGAGAAGAGTCCTTATAATGGACGTTGTCTCCACATCTTCTCCTGTGCTGCACCTCACCACTGAGCCTGGACACTGTGTGAGCCAGGGTAACTCTGTGGAGGTGGCCTGTCTGTAGAGAGGAGACCTTATAATGGACGTTGTCTCCACATCTTCTCCTGTGCTGCACCTTGCCACTGAGCCTGGACACTGTGTGAGCCAGGGTAACTCTGTGGAGGTGGCCTGTTTGTAGAGAGGAGGCCTTATAATGGACGTTGTCTCCACATCTTCTCCTGTGCTGCACCTCACCACTGAGCCTGGACACTGAGTGAGCCAGGGTAACTCTGTGGAGGTGACCTGTCTGTAGAGAAGAGACCTTATGATGGACGTTGTCTCCACATCTTCTCCTGTGCTGCACCTCACCACTGAGCCTGGACACTGTGTGAGCCAGGGTAACTCTGTGGAGGTGGCCTGTCTGTAGAGAAGAGTCCTTATAATGGACGTTGTCTCCACATCTTCTCCTGTGCTGCACCTCACCACTGAGCCTGGACACTGAGTGAGCCAGGGTAACTCTGTGGAGGTGGCCTGTCTGTAGAGAAGAGTCCTTATAATGGACGTTGTCTCCACATCTTCTCCTGTGCTGCACCTCACCACTGAGCCTGGACACTGAGTGAGCCAGGGTAACTCTGTGGAGGTGACTGTCTGTAGAGAAGAGTCCTTATAATGGACGTTGTCTCCACATCTTCTCCTGTGCTGCACCTCGCCACTGAGCCTGGACACTGAGTGAGCCAGGGTAACTCTGTGGAGGTGGCCTGTCTGTAGAGAAGAGACCTTATAATGGACGTTGTCTCCACATCTTCTCCTGTGCTGCACCTCACCACTGAGCCTGGACACTGTGTGAGCCAGGGTAACTCTGTGGAGGTGGCCTGTCTGTAGAGAAGAGTCCTTATAATGGACGTTGTCTCCACATCTTCTCCTGTGCTGCACCTCACCACTGAGCCTGGACACTGAGTGAGCCAGGGTAACTCTGTGGAGGTGGCCTGTCTGTAGAGAGGAAGCCTTATAATGGACGTTGTCTCCACATCTTCTCCTGTGCTGCACCTCACCACTGAGCCTGGACACTGAGTGAGCCAGGGTAACTCTGTGGAGGTGGCCTGTCTGTAGAGAGGAGGCCTTATAATGGACGTTGTCTCCACATCTTCTCCTGTGCTGCACCTCACCACTAAGCCTGGACACTGAGCGAGCCAGGGTAACTCTGTGGAGGTGGCCTGTCTGTAGAGAAGAGTCCTTATAATGGACGTTGTCTCCACATCTTCTCCTGTGCTGCACCTCACCACTGAGCCTGGACACTGAGTGAGCCAGGGTAACTCTGTGGAGGTGGCCTGTCTGTAGAGAAGAGTCCTTATAATGGACGTTGTCTCCACATCTTCTCCTGTGCTGCACCTCACCACTGAGCCTGGACACTGAGTGAGCCATTATAACTCTGTGGAGGTGGCCTGTCTGTAGAGAGGAGACCTTATAATGGACGTTGTCTCCACATCTTCTCCTGTGCTGCACCTCACCACTGAGCCTGGACACTGAGTGAGCCAGGGTAACTCTGTGGAGGTGGCCTATCTGTAGAGAGGAGGCCTTATAATGGACGTTGTCTCCACATCTTCTCCTGTGCTGCACCTTGCGACTGAGCCTGGACACTGAGTGAGCCAGGGTAACTCTGTGGAGGTGGCCTGTCTGTAGAGAAGAGACCTTATGATGGATGGTGTCTCCACATCTTCTCCTGTGCTGCACCTCACCACTGAGCCTGGACACTGAGTGAGCCAGGGTAACTCTGTGGAGGTGGCCTGTCTGTAGAGAAGAGTCCTTATAATGGACGTTGTCTCCACATCTTCTCCTGTGCTGCACCTCACCACTGAGCCTGGACACTGAGTGAGCCAGGGTAACTCTGTGGAGGTGGCCTGTCTGTAGAGAAGAGACCTTATGATGGATGGTGTCTCCACATCTTCTCCTGTGCTGCACCTCACCACTGAGCCTGGACACTGAGTGAGCCATTATAACTCTGTGGAGGTGGCCTGTCTGTAGAGAAGAGACCTTATAATGGACGTTGTCTCCACATCTTATCCTGTGCTGCACCTCACCACTGAGCCTGGACACTGAGTGAGCCAGGGTAACTCTGTGGAGGTGGCCTGTCTGTAGAGAAGAGTCCTTATAATGGACGTTGTCTCCACATCTTCTCCTGTGCTGCACCTTGCGACTGAGCCTGGACACTGAGTGAGCCAGGGTAACTCTGTGGAGGTGGCCTGTCTGTAGAGAAGAGTCCTTATAATGGACGTTGTCTCCACATCTTCTCCTGTGCTGCACCTCACCACTGAGCCTGGACACTGTGTGAGCCAGGGTAACTCTGTGGAGGTGGCCTGTCTGTAGAGAAGAGTCCTTATAATGGACGTTGTCTCCACATCTTCTCCTGTGCTGCACCTTGCGACTGAGCCTGGACACTGAGTGAGCCAGGGTAACTCTGTGGAGGTGGCCTGTCTGTAGAGAGGAGGCCTTATAATGGACGTTGTCTCCACATCTTCTCCTGTGCTGCACCTCACCACTGAGCCTGGACACTGAGTGAGCCAGGGTAACTCTGTGGAGGTGGCCAGTCTGTAGAGAAGAGTCCTTATAATGGACGTTGTCTCCACATCTTCTCCTGTGCTGCACCTCACCACTGAGCCTGGACACTGAGTGAGCCAGGGTAACTCCAACTCCAACTCCTCAATTTGCGCGACTGCGACTCCCTCATAAATGGCTCATGTTTAGGTTTAAGTGACAAATTTACTGTGGTAAATCGATAACATCAGACTTTTAATCATTACTATGATACAATAATCAAGCCATTTTAGGTAGAACATAAAATATAAATTTATTGGAATACAACTTTAGAACAATTTTTTTTCATATTTACAATTTATTACACATTCTGCAGTAAGTGTAAAAAAAAAAAAAAGTTTTCACAATAACATACTGAATAGCATTTGTGTTGTCTATGAATTTGTTCTGAGAAATAGTATCGCCTCCATCAGATCCTCCCCCATAGATGACCTCACATCTGACCTAATTACTTTAAGGCTGGAGAACAACCTCTCTACACTAACTTGGGTTGGTGGCAAAGCAGTGACCACACGGGCGACATCTCTAACAATATCAAGGTATAAAGGAATTGCCTCGTGCACAGTCAGTTTTGATGAACGATTGAACTCTTCTACTTCTTTGATAGCAAGTGAAAAACGTTGCGAAAATCTTGTCAATCTGTTTTCTATGAGAGTGGAATCTTTTTCCCTGCGGCTACGCTTCGCCTGCTTCATGTTGTCCAAATACTTGTTGAAATCAAACTCCTCATCTGATGAGGATGAAGGAACAGCAGCAGCAGCACTGGCAGGACCCGAGTCCTCTTGCTCTTGACCGTCCTGTAGCTCATCCTAACTGCTCCCTCAATCAGAGCTTCTTTTCCTTTAGTAAGCTGTTGATCATCCAGGAATATACGATGACTCAGGTCCACATAAACAGCTGCCAGAAGAGTTTTATTTTCTAATAGCAGTGTCTTCGTTTCATTGAAGCAGCAATGCCATCTGAGATTAAACCTCCTCTTTGGGACAGGCAAAACAACAAGATCTTCCACTCCTTTATAAAAATGTCAGGAGTTAAATCCTCAGCTTGTAACTGTAAATGGGTGATGAAGAAATTCCTTCAATTCGGCCACCTATGTCCATTGACCTTCATATAGTGTTACCTGAGGGTTGTCCATATCTACAAGGAAGGGTTTCAGGTCAAGCAATCGCTCAATCATTAAATAGGTGCTGCCCCACCGAGTGGCTTGATTCATAATTGCCCCTTTTCCAGCAAGTCTCTTCAAGATGGAGCCAATTTTAGGGTTTCTGGCAGCAATAGCCAATTTCCTCACTTTGCTAATCAGAGCTCCAGCATGTCCCTCTGGCAGACTGTCTCTTATTGCCAGCTGCGGCGCGTGCACAACACAGCGCATGTGATGAATAGGAAAGAGGTGTGAAGCAGCTTCAACAAGATCATCTAATTGTAAAGAATCATTTTGCTGTTCTTCTGTAGTAATATGTGTGTTACTCCGTTATGGGAACAGGACTGTGGCCTTCCATCTCCAACATACTGAATGTGAAATGTTCTTCTAGCTGCTGTTTACCTTCATTATTCTAATTCATCAGTTTAATTGTACTTATCATGTTTGCAGCATTATCAGTTACACTAGCAAGAACATGTTCTTTTTTGAGTTCATAATCTTGCAGAACCTTTTCCACTAAGGTCTGGAGAAACTGGCTGCTGTGATGAGCTTTAGTATCGTTTACTGCCAGTGTTTTAGTAACAATTTTTATTGTTGTCACAAACATATCGAACGTTGATAGCAAAATAGTTCGCTCTGTGACGTGTGCAGGCATCTATTTTAAGAAATACAAAGCGTCTCTTGAGAGTCTTTTTAAGATCTTCCTTTTGGTTAAGGGCTTCTTCAATTACTAATTTTCTAATACTTTCTCTTTCCAGAGAAGCACGAAGTTTGTGGGCCATTTCTCCATTAAGAGCTGTAAAAGCTGGTCATGCAAAAATGATAATGGTATACAGTCCTTCACAACAAGCTCGATGAGCAGTCTTTTAAACACATCTGATTTCATTGTTACAGTAACTTTGTCACTTACAAAATATCCTCCTCCTTTGCCTGGCGGGAAGTGCTGGTCTCTGGTTTCTTGGTGCTGCTGTTATCTTTTTCAATGACAGCTTTGTAAACTTCTGGGTGGCAGCGTTGTAAATGTCTTTTTAGATTGGAAGCTCTTGAAGGAGCATTTTTACCACTTGCCTGAGTATGCACTGATTTTGGCATCACAGCATTTGTTTTCATCTGGGTCATATACACACAGAACCAAAATGAATATGTTGTGCATCCACTCAAATATAATATACCTATAGATGTAATACACAACTACAACATATATAGTAGATCATAGTTTATTAAAGCATAAAAGTATATCTATAGCCCTGTATGTAACCCCTTTTCACATGTACAGCACCATGGAATTAATGGTGCTATATAAATAAATAATAATAATAATAATAATAATAATAATAAAAGTTTCATAGTACATAGTAACCATAAATACAGGGGAAAACAGATTTTTAGGTGAAAACGAGACGGGAAATTACGGGGTACATATAATAATTTGCAATAATCATAATTCCAAAATTAAGTCCACTAGAGTGGAAACATAGTGGTATACTAACCAGTGGAGAAGCCCGGTAGCAGCCTGCACCTGCCCGATGCGCGTTTCGCCTGAGCTTTAAGAAGGGAACTTATACACTGACACACAAAATGTTTATTATCTTGACTCACTGTGAAATGCTCAAATACAGCTGACTTCATAAGATGCTTCTTAGGCATTTTGTAATTATGTAAATTTGCTCTCAAAATAGTTTTGTCCTGTAAAAAAAAAAATAAAGTATATTGTAATTCTTGCAAGAATAGGGAATCATACACTGTCAAATTTAGGATAGAAATAAAACAATCTTTGCATAAATCAATAGGAGAGATGATACGTATAAAGTTTGTAAAATAATTTAGATAGCTTTATGCTGAACTTTCAATGTCAGGCTCGTCTCAGGGTACAGCGCACTAAATGCTTCACATCATATTTCTTCACAGTCTATGAAGAGGGGAGGAGGGAGGGAGAATGTTTGTGCTGAATCACATTCCAGAACACACACACAAATATATATGTCCTCATCAATCCTGTTACTGTATTTCTGAATTTGAGATGTTAGAAAACAGTTTTCCCCTAATATTCTATGTATAGTGTATATAAGTCATCAGAGCAGCTAATTTCTCCAAGCATACAGAGACAACATATACTGGACTATTGATTTATGCACAGTTTATTGAAAGGTTAGATATGCTTTAGGAAGTACTTACCTTCTTTAATCCGGCTTTCCTGTTCACTCCAGAAGTTCTGAGATGAATGAAGGCATTCCTTCCATGTGTGCTTTGCTGTTTTTCCCTGTAGAGGAGCCTCACTACTTATCATGAACATAACCTGTAGCACAGATTAATCTCAGCTGAAAGTCTAGACCTTAGATCAGTAATAGGACAGACAGTTATAGGATATTTCATAACTTTCCCAAATTCTTATGAACAAAAATATTCCCTACAAACTGCATTGAACTACTGTACCCAATTTATTATATATTTTAGAAGTCGGAGTCGGTCCATTTTATACCGACTCCGACTCCACCAAAAAGGGCTCCGATTCCGACTCCAACTCCACAGCCCTGCTTATTATGGACATTGTCTCCACAGCTCCGGTTCTGCTCACTTCTCATCGGGATACAGTGGCTGTGATTGGTCAGAGCCTCATCTTGGGCTGTGAAGTTTCTGCGCAACCGATAGCGGAGATGGAATGGAGAAAAGAAGGGGTGGAAAAAGCACTGCCAGGAGAGCACGGCCACATCATCATACAGGTACCGCATGTACCCCATAAGCCTGACACCCGCATCTCTGTATGTAGACCCTCTTGCCATTTAAAGTATGCGCACCCGTTCTAACCCACATAAGTAAGGTATATACCTCACTGTATATAGTGTATACACCCCCGCAACATACAAACGTCACTATAGAAAGTATGTGCACCCGTCCTAACCATCATAAGTAAGGTATATACCTCACTCAAACCCATACACCCCTAAATATATGAACTATATATGAGCCCTTTCCAACCACCATAATGTATATACACCTCACTGTATATATAACAGGCATATACCTCACTATATTATAGAATCCTAGAATGCTACTGTTGGAAGGGACCTCCAGGGTCATCAGGACCTCCAGGATCCTCGTGTCTAACCCCCGGCTCAATGCAGGAGTCACTACACCATCTCAGATATCTGTCCAGCCTCTGTGTGAAGACTTCCATTGAAGGAGAACTCACCACCTCTCGTGGCCGCCTGTTCCACTCATTGATCACCTCACTGTCACCCTTCTAATATGTAATCTGTATCTTCTCCCTTTCAGTTTCATTCCATTGCTTCTCATGCTTCCATGTGCAAATGAGAATAATGATCCCTCTACACAGTGACAGCCCCTCAGATATTTGTAGACAGCTATTAAGCTTCCTCTTATTCTTCTTTCTTACAACTAAACATTCCCAGATCCTTTAACCGTTCCTCGTAGGACATAGTTTACAGTCCGCTCACCATTCTGGTCGCTCTTCTATGAACTTGCTCCAGTTTTTCAGTCTTTTTTATAATGTTGAACCCAGAATTGGACACCGTATTCCAGATGAGGCCTGACCGAGGAGGAGGAGAGGGGGATAATTACTTCACGTGATGTAGACGCTATGCTTCTCTTAATACATCCTAGAATTGTTTGCCTTTCTTGCTGCTGCATCACACTGTTAGTATACACAAGTCTTTTTCACACGCTGTTACTTAGTTCTATTTCACCCATTCTGTAGCTGTAATTTTCATTTTCTTACCCAGATGTAAAATCTTGGATTTCTCCCTGTAAAATACCATTCTATTAGTGGCTGCCCATTGTTCAAGCTTATCTAGATCCTTCTGAATCCTTTCTCTGTCTTCTCTAGAGTTTAGCTATCCCTCCTAGCTTTGCATCCTCTATAAATTTGATTAGTTTAACTTCAGTTCCCTTATCTGTATCATTTATAAAAATGTTAAACAACACTGGTGCTAGGACAGAGCCTTGTGGTACCCCACTTGAAACACTCTTCCAATTGGATGTGCAACCATTTGTTACCACTCTTTGGGTCCGATCACTGAGCCAGTTATGAATCCACCTAACCGTAGCTTTGTCAATCCCATACTTGGTCATTTTTTTCTATAAGGATAGTATGAGATACTTTATCAAATGCTTTGCTGAAGTCGAGATATACTATATCTACCGCATTTCCCTGATCCACCCAGTCAGTGATTCCATCATAGAAGGAAATTAGATTAGTCTGGCATGACTTGTTTGCTACAAACCCATGCTGCCTCTGGTTAATTACTGTATTCTTATCCAAGTCCTTACATAGATGCTGTTTAACAAATTGTTTACAGATCTTTCCTGGTATAGAAGTAAGGCTCACTGGCCTGTATTTTCCTTGCTCCGTTTTCTTTCCTTTTTCGAAGATAGGGACAACATTTGCCCTTCTCCAATCTTCTGGGACTTCTCTTGTTCTTCAGGATTTTTCATAGGTTTGGCTAGTGGTTCTACAATTTCCTCTGCTAACTCTTTCAGTACCTTAGGATGTAATTCATCTGGGCCAGGAGATGTAAATTCATGTAAATTAGCTAAGTGTTACGTCACCAACTCTCTGTTCATGGATAGTGTGGATATTTTATTCCTTCAATGGCCCTGTGAAGATCAGTTGATGTTACAATTGCTTTCTTAAGGTACCGTCACACTTAGCGACGCTGCAGCGATACCGACAACGATCCGGATCGCTGCAGCATCGCTGTTTGGTTGCTGGAGAGCTGTCACACAGACCGCTCTCCAGCGACCAACGATGCCGGTAACCAGGGTAAACATCGGGTTACTAAGCGCAGGGCCGCGCTTAGTAACCCGATGTTTACCCTGGTTACCATCCTAAAAGTAAAAAAACAACCACTACATACTTACCTACCGCTGTCTGTGGTGTGGTGACGTCACCGCTCTGCTTTCCAGATGCCCGGTGCTCACAGCCAGAGCAGAGAAGCACAGCGCCGGGGACAGACAGCGGTAGGTAAGTATGTAGTGGTTGTTTTTTTACTTTAACGATGGTAACCAGGGTAAACATCGGGTTACTAAGTGCGGCCCTGCGCTTAGTAACCCGATGTTTACCCTGGTTACCAGCGAAGACATCGCTGAATCGGTGTCACACACGCCGATTCAGCGATGTCAGCGGGAGAGCCAGCGACGAAACAAAGTTCTGGCCTTTCTTCCCCGACCAGCGACAGCACAGCAGGGGCCTGATCGCTGCTGCCTGTCACACTGGACGATATCGCTAGCGAGGACGCTGCAACGTCACGGATCGCTAGCAATATCGTCTAGTGTGACGGTACCTTTAGCGAACACAGATGCAAAATAGGAATATAAAAGTTCGGCCTCTCAACATAATTTTTGACCACTTCACTCTTATATATGAGTATACTGAGGGGTGTAAGGGGAAGGGGTGTATACAGTATATAAAGTATGTGAACTATTCCTAACCATCGTTTATAACATGTATACCTTAGTTTAGATAATGTCTACTGCTATATCAACCCTATCACATCCGCTTCCATGTGACCTCACCCCTCATGCGCCATGTTTCTTCTTGAGCACAGACTCGTGGAGGGCCTCTGCGCCATCAGGTAACTGGCTGGCTGCAAATTCATCAGATCAAGCAAAGGGACGCTGGTGTGTACACCTGCCGGGCATGGAACGTGTATGGAGAAGTGTCCAGCTCGGCGAGACTGACTGTCATTTCACAAGGTGAGACATTAATACACCTCCACCATGCAGTACAATCCTCCATGGTTACAGTGAGTGAAGGATTATCCTCCCCAATGGGTGTCCGCGGGGTTCTGGAGTACATCTACCACATCTACAATGCAGCACTCTCGCCCACGCTTGTACACCACATCCACAATGTGGCACGGAGTCATTGGCAGCCTCCAAATGTCAGGACAATTACAGAATTGTCTGACGAGTGATGGACGAGCCTGCGGCTGCTTCCACTACTAGACCGGGTATTGGGGAACTAGCAGTGAGCGTATGGTACATACACCTCCGATTCCAACACATGGAATGTATAAATATATATCTACCATGGTACGGTCACTGCCAAACTCCGCAATAACAAAAACAACTATTAGATGCCACCACCAATCGTTTATACAGACACATTACATGTTACTCGTTACAAAATGGACAAAACAATGCGGTATATACAATTACATAGAATAAAAGGGCTAATGAAAGAAAATTACTAAACCTGGTGTCACGGAAATGTCAGTTATCTTTACGGAGGGGAGCACCCTAATTAGGAAATGGAGCACTGTCACTGCGAACTGTGTCTTCCAGAATGAACAATGATTAGAACATGGTTACGCCCACACGCCTCCCCTTGCTGAGCTCATGTGGGGGATGATTGGGGATGTGCTAGGTCTTTTGGCAGATTATGAGATCCACAATTTTCAGGATATCTTCGTTCCTGAGGGTCCCAAGTGGTAGATATTGTGGTCATGTTTCCTATTGTGGTTTTACCTGTCTATAAAGATGAGACATGTCATTGATAGAATCATCCATCGGACCGATATTAAGTTGGATGTGTTCGGCTGGCTTTAGGGTGATGTGAGTGAATGCATTTGAATGTCTCTTCATTACAAAGCCAAAAATATGTTATAGTAAACCGTGGCACTACTGTATTCTGGTGCTCAAGTAGGGTCCCAAACCGTAGTATGTAAGTAAAATGAACTTGGCACTCAACGGATGATGAGAAGAGAGTTTAATGCAGTTTACACATAGCAGTACAAAATGCAGACGTTTCTGTCATTAGGACCTTCCTCAGTGAACCGATTGCTTGTCCGGTTACCTGATGACCAGCGGTGGATACCATCTTGAGTTCTGGCTCTGAACCCCTCTACATACGGACATAAGCGGGAACCTGAAACCAATGGTGGATATTGTGCTTCCATTGTTCGTTACAGCATCACTTATCCCATGGGACAAACCCTTGAGGGACACTGAGTCCTAACAATATCTACTACAATTTCTCTCCAAAAATATATCTCCAATAAATAGGTAATAGATGCAAACCCCAATATTCATCACTGACTACTGGCTCCAAAAAGTCTGCGACCCGTTTGAACAAAGCTCTTGCATTAGAAGTGTACTTCTCCACCTATGAATGAAGGCATCCTAAGCTTTGTGTTTTGCTCTCAGAGCACATCTCATGTTGTAATTACCTGGTCAACGCCGGAGGCCCTTACTTTTATAGAGGTTAAAAAGTCAGCAGACAACCAATTAGAATAATATGAGGATATATTTGCTTGGACAACCAAAAAGAAACGAAATATCCTAAAAAATATTTTATTAATAATTTCTAAAATTCTCATAGACAATTCAAATTACTTAAATGTATGCTACCAACATCAACCACCTGGGTTTGGGTAGGCTAGGAAAAATACAGGGAGTGGTAACAAATGTATTCCTGACACAGTCCCTGTTAGGTGGCCCTATAATGGCTCTCACCTACCTAACAGCGGAGGTTGGCACCCTAAATTACGATATGGCGCCCCCGCTCCACGTCGACTGTCCCTTCTAGCCCTACTAGGCCCTACCAACTACCCACGCCCAGGTCCCCACAGACATACACACAAATTGACCAAAAGGTCACACTAACCAAAAACGTGAAAAAAGTGTAAAAAAAAAGTGTAAAAAGTGTAACAAAACAAACTAAAAACACAGCAAAAGATAGTGCTGCGTAAAAGTCCACTAATTACGTGTACCCCAAAGCTATATCAGCAAAAGATGGTATAGATATTGCTCGATGAATAAATGTTCTTAAAATATGAGTGATGATACACGAGCAATGATCAAAGATCAAAATAGTGGGGTACAATAGAGCACAGATATATTGTGCTCATAAATACTGAGAGGTCATAGGGAATAGACACCTCTAGTATATGTACCAATGTGTCACTGTCTTTGTTAGTACATCATGACCTACATGTCATACAGGCAGACCTATACATAGGACCCATACACAGAGCAGATACCAATGATAAGGTGTCTCAAGTCCGAAACAGCAGATACATTAGATCACTCAGTAGGTGTTCATATGTTTGGATGATATATAAGTTTACACCCTGGATGCCATACGGATTCAGCATAAGATGTCAAAGATAAAAAATGAGCAAAATATTCAACAAAACAAGAAAAAATCATAAAACACAAATGAAAAAATATCTGCTATGTCGAGCATCACATATAGTGTCTCTCATTTAAATAGGGTCAAAGCACCAAAAAGCCCGATAAAGCTGAGGCCAATTTCTCATTGCTTTCTCATAGATAAATACAATACCCTATCTTATGCGAGCTCGTTTATCTGGATGATATATACATTTACACCCTATATACCATACCGATTCAGTATCATGTATCAGAAGAAAATAAGTAAAATATTCAACAGAACAAGAAAAAGTAAACAGACATAAATGAAAAAAATGTCTGCTATATCTGGTATCGCATATGGTGTCTCTCATTAGATTGAGCCAATACATAAAGGATCCCAACACACCTGAGGCCAATCCCTCGTTCTTTTCATATAAGTAAGTGCTATGCTCGATCCTATGAGAGCTTATTTAGAAGGGTGATATATGAGTTTACACCCTAAATACCATGTGAGCTCAGCATCAGATATCAGAGATAAAAAATAAGCAAAATATGAAACAAAACAAGAAAAAATAATACAAAACAAATGAAAAAATGTTTGCTATAACAGGTATCGCATATAGGGTCTCTCATTTAAATTGAACCAATGCACATAAGAGCCCAAAGCAACTGAGGCCAATCCCTCATTACTTTCTTATAGATGAGTGCTATGCTCGGTCTGCCGTGACAGATAAAAAGAAAAACTTATCTGAGTATGTGACATAGTTCGTCCCATCTCGCCATCCCTACGCGTTTCGCCCCTTCCCAGTATAGGGGCTCATCAGGGGATAAATTAGGGTGCAGCAGCAATGGCTCAGGAAGTGGATATCAGCGTGCGAAGGTGGCCGCGCTATACCTAATGACTCATAGTACCGTAATGTTTAGAGACAGTTGTCTGTTCTGCATATTAAATGGCGACGTTCCAGAGTGTCAGCGCCGCTCTTAGATACTTAGCGTGCACTTGTTATGCATCGTGGGGCTAGGTTCCTCCCCACTATCACATGACCATCCCGGAACTCCCGAACAGAGTGAACCGCAAACTGCGTGTCACCCATATCGACATGCGCAGTACTCGCGCTACTTCCAAGAGCTCATTGTACATGTGAGGCTAAAGCCAGCCCCACCATTTGTTTAGTTTCAAGCGTTCCTAAGAAAGTGGGACGCAAATGCACGTCGCCGGTGCGCTGTGCCAGCGCTACTTGAAAGCGCTTCTATGCACGTTGGGGCTAACTCCCGCCCCCTCATCACATGCCTTTCAGCGCTCCCAAAATAGTGGAGCGCAAATGCGTGTCAGCCAATGCTGACATACGCACTACTTTAAGCCTAGTCTTATGCCAGACTATCTATCGGTTAGATGTCATTCCCGGGTATCAAGTCATAATGGTTCAATATTTATGGCTCATATTTTCGCGGCATGTGTAGTGCGTGCTCATTAGCACCGAGTCCATACTCATATAATGTAGCTCTATAATGCACTGCGCTGTTTGTGCCATACTCAATAGTATTCCGTATGGTACGATCTTTATGTGCCTAAAAGGACACCAAATTGTCTCATGTACATTGCAGCCATTCAGTGTGTATACCTCCGCACACACCACTGTATTCTGTGTATCGTATTCTTTACCAGAGGGCATCAATGCCCACCCTCAGAGGCCATCTGGCCTTTATTGATGGAGGTAACACTGCAGGGAAAAAAAATAACCTACAGTATCCTTGGACTTCGCAATCAGTCAAAAACAGGATGGACCAAAAGGATTATCTACCGGACTTAAAATCCTTCACACGAGCAGTCCTAAATGACGCAGGTATATGTCAGTTGTTCATTGAGTCCACCAGGGCTCATACTCTCCAGCCAGAAGATCCATCTACATTCTCGCTGAAGGATCTTATTGTCCCAATCGCCCTGTCTGATGGAGGGATATACTACCTCAATGATTTTAAACGAGATACAGTCAACATCCCCATTGTGCACAGAGTTGACATGTCTGGCTAGCGGAGAGTCTCGCCTATGTCTAATGTCTCCTAGGTGCTCGCCCATTCTGACCCGCAGCTGTCGCTTGGTTTTTCCTACATAGTCCATAGGGCAAGAGCACGTACAGACATAGACGACACCCTCCGTTTTACAGTTGCCGAATTGTCTATTTTTATATATCCTTTTAGTCACCGAGCTCTGGAACGTGGTAGATGGTGCAATATAGTTACAGAAGCTACAGTGACCACATCTGAAGGTCCCCACAGATCTGTTCGCCAACCATGTCTCTTTCACTTTTGGTGGATTATAGTGGCTATTGACCACCATATCTCTAATGGACCTACCCTTCCTATAGGTGACAGACGGGTAAGGGAAGATCCATCTATTAAGATCTGGGTCTGTTCTCAAGATCCCCCAATGTTTCCTTAATATGCCCATGACTCTTTCTTGCTGGTCATCAAAAGTGCCAATGAGTCTTGTTTTAGGGGTCTCATTATCATTTTTTCGGGGATGAAGCAATGTTGTCCTTTCCATGGTTTTGGCATATTGGTTAGCTTCCTCAAGTAGTGCCCTAGGATATCCACGATCCATGAATCTTTTTTTCAGATCTCTTGCTTTATTTTGGTAATCTCCATTTTCGGAACAGTTTCGCCTCAACCTTAAAAACTGTCCTTTTGGTATCCCTCGTTTCAATGGAGTCAGGTGATAACTCTCCCACCTTAGCAGGCCATTAGCCGCCGTTGGCTTGCGAAATAGGGTAGTTCTTATTGAACCATTATCTTCAATGGACAGTTTCACATCGAGGAATGAAATCTCTCTACCTCCCACCTCATATGTGAACCTGAGGCCTAGATGGTTCTCATTTAAAGATTCCATAAAGGAGCGGAAGGTAAGTATGTCTCCAGTCCAGAGGACGAGGATGTCGTCTATGTAACGACCCCAAAATTGTATATGGGGTCCCCAGACGGCATCCCTGTCCCCAAAGACCACCGTGTCCTCCCACCAGCCCAGGAGCAAATTCGCATAAGTGGGCGCATAGGGGCTACCCATAGCGGTGCCCCTGAGCTGGTGGTAAAACTTCCCATTGAATAGGAAAAAGTTATGGCACAAAACATACTCAAGCAGAGTCATCACAAATTCATTATGTGGAGCCAAATGGTTACCTCGTGTATTCAAAAAATATTGAACTGCCTTGAGGCCCGCCTCATGGTGTATACTTGAGTACAAGGCCTCTACATCTATTGGAATAAGTATTGTCCCTGCTTCCACAGAGACCCCATCCAGTTTAGTCAATAGATCAGTTGTATCTCTCGTATACGATGGCAAGGCTACAACGAATGGCCTCAACACCTGGTCAAGGTAGACGCTACTGTTTTGTCCCAGAGCATCTATCCCCGACACTATTGGCCTACCTTTAAGCGGGGGGTACCCCTTGTGGATTTTTGGAATTGCATAAAATGTCGCAATAACAGGACTTTTAGGTAAAAGGAAATTCAGTTCATTTTTTGAAATCAGATGGGCTTCCAGAGCTCTGATTAGAATGTCTTTTAGACTTTTTTTATACTCGGGGGATGGGTCGCGACGTATCACCTCATATGTTGTCTCATCAGCTAAGATGTCCATACACATTTTGACATACTCTACCCTATTCATCAGGACAGTATTTCCCCCTTTGTCCGATGGTTTTATGATCAAAGAGGCATCGGACTGAAGGCATTGTAACGCGGCCTTTTCTTCCCTAGATATATTGGGGTTAGCTGACCTCTGTTTAGGGTTTATTCTCTTTATTTCATCCACAACCAGCTTTTCAAAAGCATCAATAATTCCGTGATCACATGGGGGCGGCATTTTGGTGCTTTTCCGTTTCAGGTCGGTAAAAGGACCTTCTCCCGGATTTCTATCCCCCTCTTCTGCCAGGTCAGCCAAAAGGCATACATCTTCAAAATCCTCTGGCAGGATGCCAAGCTGTTGACACTTATTCTGATCACTGTTTGCAAAAAACTTTTTCCACCGTAATTTCCTCAGGAATAAGTTTATATCCTTGACCCATGTAAAAGGATCAAAGCTGGTTGTGGGAACAAAGGAAAGCCCCGCCTGCAGAATAGTTTTTTCGGGTTCTGTCAAAATGTGATTAGATAGATTAATGATGTCGTTCTTCCCTTCGCCATACATATGGCGTCTAGTGATGGTGTCAGATATACTACCCATCATTAGTGCGTCACTGTTCGTCCCCTTAGATGGTATCTTATATCTCGATTCTCTAAAAAAGATGGAGCTGCAGAGGAAGTACCAGAAGAGGACGGCATATTTGTTTCCCCACGTGATGGCCCTCGCCATCTTGCAGAGTTACCCCTTTTGTTTTTGGCCTTAAACCGTCTATAGGGTCTAAAGGCGTCTCTCGGCTGGTAGTCAGAGTCAGATGTCTCAACTTCTGAGGTGGAGATATCAGCCCTAGTGGATGGTCTGCCGTTACCGGCGTTGATGTCAGTGAACTGATAAGCCCTCTTTTCTTTAAACTCAGTGAGGTCTCTAAGGAATTTTTTATGTTTCCTATCTTTAAGCGCAGCTTTATATTTGTCTACTGCTACTTTAAGACTTTCTTCCTTGCTGGCGAAATCCCCCACTGATTTATGTTTAAGGGTCTCATCAATTTGTTCTCTTAATTTTTTAGAGGAGACCTCAAAAGTCACTTTTTCTTCCTCCAGAAGAATTTGCATGAATTTTAGGGAGGAGGCGATGGATTCCTTTTCCCACCTTTCTAACAGTCTATCAGACCTAACTCTCTGTGCTGGGGTGATGTTAATTCGTAAACCGTGTGGAACAATACCCTGCTTTATATAGTTATCCAAAGATTGGATCTCCCACCAAGATTTTATATTCTCTTTATAGGTGGTTTGGAGGTCCGAAAATAACGTTTTTAGACTTGGGCTTCCAGTTGGGCCCGTATCTCCTTCTGTGTCAGAGAACACTTCCCTAGCTTCATCCAACCAACTGTTTACTTTTTCTTGTTCTGTTGAATATTTTACTTATTTTCTTCTGATACATGATACTGAATCGGTATGGTATATAGGGTGTAAATGTATATATCATCCAGATAAACGAGCTCGCATAAGATAGGGTATTGTATTTATCTATGAGAAAGCAATGAGAAATTGGCCTCAGCTTTATCGGGCTTTTTGGTGCTTTGACCCTATTTAAATGAGAGACACTATATGTGATGCTCGATATAGCAGATATTTTTTCATTTGTGTTTTATGATTTTTTCTTGTTTTGTTGAATATTTTGCTCATTTTTTATCTTTGACATCTTATGCTGAATCCGTATGGCATCCAGGGTGTAAACTTATATATCACCCAAACATATGAACACCTACTGAGTGATCTAATGTATCTGCTGTTTCGGACTTGAGACACCTTATCTAGGTATCTGCTCTGTGTATGGGTCCTATGTATAGGTCTGCCTGTATGACATGTAGGTCATGATGTACTAACAAAGACAGTGACACATTGGTACATATACTAGAGGTGTCTATTCCCTATGACCTCTCAGTATTTATGAGCACAATATATCTGTGCTCTATCGTACCCCACTATTTCGATTTTTGATCATTGCTCGTGTATCATCACTCATATTTTAAGAACATTTATTCATCGAGCAATATCTATACCATCTTTTGCTGATATAGCTTTGGGGTACACGTAATTAGTGGACTTTTACGCAGCACTATCTTTTGCTGTGTTTTTAGTTTGTTTTGTTACACTTTTTACACTTTTTTTTTACACTTTTTTCACGTTTTTGGTTAGTGTGACCTTTTGGTCAATTTGTGTGTATGTCTGTGGGGACCTGGGCGTGGGTAGTTGGTAGGGCCTAGTAGGGCTAGAAGGGACAGTCGACGTGGAGCGGGGGCGCCATATCGTAATTTAGGGTGCCAACCTCCGCTGTTAGGTAGGTGAGAGCCATTATAGGGCCACCTAACAGGGACTGTGTCAGGAATACATTTGTTACCACTCCCTGTATTTTTCCTAGCCTACCCAAACCCAGGTGGTTGATGTTGGTAGCATACATTTAAGTAATTTGAATTGTCTATGAGAATTTTAGAAATTATTAATAAAATATTTTTTAGGATATTTCGTTTCTTTTTGGTCGTTAAAAAGTCAGCCCCTTCTCACTTCCCCAGTTATAATTAATCCCATATGGTCAATGTGAGGGTGATATGTCCACTGTCTTTCTCCCATTGCACAACCGTCCAAAGCTGAGCACAGGGTCTATGATGTGGCCACCACCTGTGATGTGGTCAGTATGAATAGGAAACCACAGGTTTGTGTGGTGACACTTTTCTGTTTTATTGTAATTAGGCACTTCCTGACTAAACAACAACATGGGCAAAGTCCCAGTCTTCGAGGGCAACATACCAGATATGCATAGTGTTGCT
This sequence comes from Ranitomeya imitator, assembly GCF_032444005.1. Classification (NCBI taxonomy): domain Eukaryota; kingdom Metazoa; phylum Chordata; class Amphibia; order Anura; family Dendrobatidae; genus Ranitomeya; species Ranitomeya imitator. Next base: position 1,213,054,955 of record NC_091282.1, on the reverse strand, counting down.
TTTTCATATTGGCTAGGTGAATAAAGTTATATATGCCATGTCTCATATCTATAGAAAGCAAAAATTATGATAAGAAATATGGCGTTAATATCTGCCGCCTAGGACCTCCAGGGGGCTGATATCCTTAAGATGGAAAATCTCTTAATTTTTGGCACCTGAGTCACATCTCACTTATCGGTGTCCAACTGAGGTCACAGTGGGAGGTCGGTGGGAGAGTCAGGTACCTGTTAAAAGCAGGTTCTGACCTAGACCCCATGTTCCGAGCTGGGAGATACAATGTGCTGTAAAGACTTTGCCATTTCCTAATTGGAACGCCCCATCACAAGATCTGCTCCATACCTGTGACATCAGGTCTAGTAACTTTCTTTTGTTTCTCTTTTTTATTTGATGTGGTGATTGTACTGTATTGTGTTGTCCCCTCAGTAACGTCTCTTGTACATTTATAAGAGCGGCCTTGGATTAAATATATAAATGTAATACCTTGTTCCTCTTGCTCTATAAGCCGCACCCTGAAGCCTCATGAGTGCCCACGTTACGGGTGTTGGTGGCAGCTAACTTTCTTGGGCTCTTGCGGAGCTTGGCTTTGACCGTACCAATGATATATAATATTTATAACATATATTATTTGTCCCAACGATTCTTTCACTGTTTGAAACATGTTTTAGACTAATGCTGTTAAGGTTCTCCAGCTATTTTTTTCTCATCCTCTTCTATGCCCTGAAAATGCTTTCCTTTTAGGTTTTTCTTCACTCATGGTTAAAAGAAGCTTTTTCAGGGGGTTAGGTCACGGAAGTATGAGGGGTGACCCTGATTTTTTTTGGTCAAAAGTCATCACAGGGGATGAATCTTGGTGTTACGCCTGTGACGTTGAAACAAAATGGCAGTCAAGCCAAAAAACTAAGAAAACAAGCTAAAGAGAAAACGTTTCAGGATGTAGAAGAGGTTAAGACAAAATAGCTGGACACTCTTAACAGCATTGGTTCAGAAGAATTCAAGAAATGTTTCCAACAATGAAAAAACCCTTGGGAATAATGCAGGTCATCTAATGGACAGGATTCATGTTCTCAAGACGTTGTCTTGGATAAAAAAAAATATATATAAGTAATTCCCTTTTTTTGAGTACCCTCTCATATATACTGTATATACACACGCATACATGCGCACATGTCAGATGGTTGCTGGTTAAGGGTGGAATCGGATGTGTATATAGCTAGTAGTCGGTGTCTTGTCCATCACTTGTCAGTCAATTGTGTGATTGCCCTGACAAATTGGTAGCAGCGTTTGGATATCTTCCTGATCTCTCTGACAGTGTTTACACTCGGTTACCACATCCACAACGTAGCACGTGGTCTACACTCGGTTACGACATCCACAACGTAGCACGGGGTCTACACTCGGTTACGACATCCACAACGTAGCACGGGGTCTACACTCGGTTACGACATCCACAATGTAGCACGGGGTCTACACTCGGTTACCACATTCACAACGTAGCACGGGGTCTACACTCGGTTACGACATCCACAACGTAGCACGGGGTCTACACTCGGTTACGACATCCACAACGTAGCACGGGGTCTACACTCGGTTACCACATCCACAATGTAGCACGGGGTCTACACTCGGTTACCACATCCACAACGTAGCACGGGGTCTACACTCGGTTACGACATCCACAACGTAGCACGGGGTCTACACTCGGTTACGACATCCACAACGTAGCACGGGGTCTACACTCGGTTACGACATCCACAACGTAGCACGGGGTCTACACTCGGTTACGACATCCACAACGTAGCACGGGGTCTACACTCGGTTACCACATCCACAACGTAGCACGGGGTCTACACTCGGTTACGACATCCACAACGTAGCACGGGGTCTACACTCGGTTACGACATCCACAACGTAGCACGGGGTCTACACTCGGTTACGACATCCACAACGTAGCACGGGGTCTACACTCGGTTACCACATGCACAACGTAGCACGGGGTCTACACTCGGTTACCACATCCACAACGTAGCACGGGGTCTACACTCGGTTACGACATCCACAACGTAGCACGGGGTCTACACTCGGTTACGACATCCACAACGTAGCACGGGGTCTACACTCGGTTACCACATGCACAACGTAGCAGGGGGTCTACACTCGGTTACCACTTGCACAATGTAGCACGGGGTCTACACTCGGTTACCACATCCACAACGTAGCGCGGGGTCTACACTCGGTTACCACTTGCACAATGTAGCACGGGGTCTACACTTGGTTACCACATCCACAACGTAGCACGGGGTCTACACTTGGTTACCACATCCACAACGTAGCACGGGGTCTACACTCGGTTACCACATCCACAACGTAGCAGGGGGTCTACACTCGGTTACCACGTCCACAATGTAGCACGGGGTCTACACTCGGTTACCACGTCCACAATGTAGCACGGGGTCTACACTCGGTTACCACGTCCACAATGTAGCACGGGGTCTACACTCGGTTACCACATCCACAACGTAGCACGGGGTCTACACTCAGTTACCACGTCCAAAATGTAGCACGGGGTCTACACTTGGTTACCACTTGCACAATGTAGCACGGGGTCTACACTCAGTTACCACATCCACAACGTAGCACGGGGTCTACACTCGGTTACGACATCCACAACGTAGCACGGGGTCTACACTCGGTTACCACATCCACAATGTAGCACGGGGTCTACACTCAGTTACCACATCCACAACGTAGCACGGGGTCTACACTCGGTTACCACGTCCACAATGTAGCACAGGGTCTACACTCGGTTACCTCATCCACAATGTAGCACGGGGTCTACACTTTGTTACCATGTCCACAATGTAGCACGGGGTCTACACTCAGTTACCACATCCACAACGTAGCACGGGGTCTACACTCGGTTACCACATCCACAACGTAGCACGGGGTCTACACTCGGTTACCACATCCACAACGTAGCACGGGGTCTACACTCGGTTACCACATCCACAACGTAGCACGGAGTCTACACTCGGTTACAACATCCACAACGTAGCGCGGGGTCTACACTCGGTTACCACGTCCACAATGTAGCACGGGGTCTACACTCGGTTACCACATCCACAATGTAGCACGGGGTCTACACTCGGTTACCACATCCACAACGTAGCACGGGGTCTACACTCGGTTACCACGTCCAAAATGTAGCACGGGTTCTACACTCGGTTACCACATCCACAACGTAGCACGGGGTCTACACTCGGTTACCACATCCACAATGTAGCACGGGGTCTACACTCGGTTACCACTTGCACAATGTAGCACGAGGTCTACACTCGCTTACCACGTGCACAATGTAGCGCGGGGTCTACACTTGGTTACCACTTGCACAATGTAGCACGAGGTCTACACTCGCTTACCACGTGCACAATGTAGCACGGGGTCTACACTCGGTTACCACATCCACAACGTAGCACGGGGTCTACACTCGGTTACCACGTCCAAAATGTAGCACGGGTTCTACACTCGGTTACCACATCCACAACGTAGCACGGGGTCTACACTTGGTTACCACTTGCACAATGTAGCGCGGGGTCTACACTCGGTTACAACATCCACAACGTAGCGCGGGGTCTACACTCGGTTACCACGTCCACAATGTAGCACGGGGTCTACACTCGGTTACCACATCCACAATGTAGCACGGGGTCTACACTCGGTTACCACATCCACAACGTAGCACGGGGTCTACACTTGGTTACCACTTGCACAATGTAGCACGGGGTCTACACTCGGTTACCACATCCACAACGTAGCGCGGGGTCTACACTCGGTTACCACATCCACAACGTAGCACGGGGTCTACACTTGGTTACCACATCCACAACGTAGCACGGGGTCTACACTCGGTTACCACATCCACAATGTAGCACGGGGTCTACACTCGGTTACCACATCCACAACGTAGCACGGGGTCTACACTTGGTTACCACTTGCACAATGTAGCACGGGGTCTACACTCGGTTACCACATCCACAACGTAGTGCGGGGTCTACACTCGGTTACCACTTGCACAATGTAGCACGGGGTCTACACTCGGTTACCACATCCATAACGTAGCGCGGGGTCTACACTCGGTTACCACTTGCACAATGTAGCACGGGGTCTACACTTGGTTACCACATCCACAACGTAGCACGGGGTCTACACTCGGTTACCACGTCCACAATGTAGCACGGGGTCTACACTTGGTTACCACATCCACAACATAGCACGGGGTCTACACTCGGTTACCACGTCCACAATGTAGCACGGGGTCTACACTCAGTTACCACGTCCACAACGTAGCACGGGGTCTACACTCGGTTACCACATCCACAATGTAGCACAGGGTCTACACTCAGTTACCACATCCACAACGTAGCACGGGGTCTACACTCAGTTACCACATCCACAACGTAGCACGGGGTCTACACTTGGTTACCACATTCACAACGTAGCACGGGGTCTACACTCGGTTACCACATCCACAATGTAGCACGGGGTCTACACTCGGTTACCACATCCACAACGTAGCACGGGGTCTACACTCGGTTACCACATCCACAATGTAGCATGGGGTCTACACTCGGTTACCACATCCACAATGTAGCACGGGGTATACACTCGGTTATCACGTCCACAATGTAGCCCGGGGTCTACACTCGGTTACCACTTGCACAACGTAGCACGGGGTCTACACTCGGTTACCACATCCACAACGTAGCGCGGGGTCTACACTCGGTTACCACTTGCACAATGTAGCACGGGGTCTACACTTGGTTACCACATCCACAACGTAGCACGTGGTCTACACTCGGTTACCACGTCCACAATGTAGCACGGGGTCTACACTTGGTTACCACGTGCACAATGTAGCACGGGGTCTACACTCAGTTACCACGTCCACAACGTAGCACGGGGTCTACACTCGGTTACCACATCCACAATGTAGCACGGGGTTTACACTCAGTTACCACGTCCACAATGTAGCACGGGGTCTACACTCAGTTACCACGTCCACAACGTAGCACGGGGTCTACACTCGGTTACCACATCCACAATGTAGCACGGGGTCTACACTCAGTTACCACATCCACAATGTAGCACGGGGTCTACACTCAGTTACCACATCCACAATGTAGCACGGGGTTTACACTCAGTTACCACATCCACAATGTAGCACGGGGTCTACACTCAGTTACCACATCCACAACGTAGCACGGGGTCTACACTCGGTTACCACTTGCACAATGTAGCACGGGGTCTACACTCGGTTACCACATCCACAACGTAGCACGGGGTCTACACTCGGTTACCACTTGCACAATGTAGCACGGGGTCTACACTCGGTTACCACATCCACAATGTAGCACAGTGTCTACACTCGGTTACCACATCCACAATGTAGCACGGGGTCTACACTCGGTTACCACATCCACAATGTAGCACGGGGTCTACACTCGGTTACCACGTGCACAATGTAGCACGGGGTCTACACTTGGTTACCACATCCACAACGTAGCACGGGGTCTACACTCGGTTACCACGTGCACAATGTAGCACAGGGTCTACACTTGGTTACCATGGCCACAATGTAGCACGGGGTCTACACTCGGTTACCACATCCACAATGTAGCACGGGGTCTACACTCGGTTACCACATCCACAATGTAGCACGGGGTCTACACTCGGTTACCACATCCACAATGTAGCACGGGGTCTACACTCGGTTACCACGTCCACAATGTAGCACGGGGTCTACACTTGGTTACCACATCCACAAAGTAGCACGGGGTCTACACTCGGTTACCACATCCACAACGTAGCACGGGGTCTACACTCGGTTACCACATCCACAATGTAGCACGGGGTCTACACTCGGTTACCACATCCACAATGTAGCACGGGGTCTACACTCGGTTACCACATCCATAATGTAGCACGGGGTCTACACTCGGTTACCACGTCCACAATGTAGCACGGGGTCTACACTCGGTTACCACATCCACAACGTAGCACGGGGTCTACACTCGGTTACCACATCCACAATGTAGCACGGGGTCTACACTCGGTTACCACATCCACAATGTAGCACGGGGTCTACACTCGGTTACCACATCCATAATGTAGCACGGGGTCTACACTCGGTTACCACGTCCACAATGTAGCACGGGGTCTACACTCGGTTACCACATCCACAATGTAGCACGGGGTCTACACTTGGTTACCACATCCACAACGTAGCACGGGGTCTACACTTGGTTACCACATCCACAACGTAGCACAGGGTCTACACTCGGTTACCACGTCCACAATGTAGCACGAGGTCTACACTTGGTTACCACATCCACAACGTAGCACGGGGTCTACACTTGGTTACCACATCCACAATGTAGCATGGGGTCTACACTCGGTTACCACATCCACAATGTAGCACGGGGTCTACACTCAGTTACCACGTGCACAATGTAGCACGAGGTCTACACTCGGTTACCACATCCACAATGTAGCACGGGGTCTACACTCGGTTACCACATCCACAACGTAGCACGAGGTCTACACTTGGTTACCACATCCACAACGTAGCACGGGGTCTACACTTGGTTACCACATCCACAATGTAGCATGGGGTCTACACTCGGTTACCACATCCACAATGTAGCACGGGGTCTACACTCAGTTACCACGTGCACAATGTAGCACGAGGTCTACACTCGGTTACCACATCCACAATGTAGCACGGGGTCTACACTCGGTTACCACTTGCACAATGTAGCACGGGGTCTACACTCGGTTACCACATCCACAATATAGCACGGGGTCTGTTATGGACCTGGTGGTTAGGAGCACCTGAAACGACCTGATGGTTAAACTAACAAAGGACAAGCTCTGGGAAGTGGGAGCTCTGCTGACCGCAATCCCTAATCCTATCACACAACTAGAAATAGCTGTGGAGCGTTCCTGACTCTCCCTAGATGCCTCGTCACAGCCTAAGAACTATCTAGCCCTAGAGATAGAAAATAAAGCCTACCTTGCCTCAGAGAAATTCCCCAAAGGTAAAGGAAGCCCCCCACATATATTGACTGTGAGTTAAGATGAAAGTCATAAACACAGAAATGAAAACAGGTTTCAGCAAAGGGAGGCCAGACTTACTAAACAGACAGAGGATAGGAAAGGTAAATTTGCGGTCAGCACAAAAAACTACAAAAAGACCACACAGAGTGTGCAAAAAGACCTCCGCACCGACTCACGGTGCGGAGGTGCCACTCTGCATTCCAGAGCTTCCAGCTAGCAAGGCAAAATCATGATAGCAAGCTGGACAAGAAAACAATGAACAAATAATTAACTAGCAGGGACTTAGCTTCTGCTGGAGTAGACAGGTCACCAGAAAGATCCAAGAGCGAACTGAACCAGTACAAGAACATTGACAGCTGGCATGGAGTAACAATCTGAGTGGAGTTAAATAGAGCAGCCAGCCAAAGAATAAACTAAGTCACCTGTGGAAGGAACCTCAGAAGCAGCAGCTCCACTCACAGCCACCAGAGGGAGTCCATGGACAGAACTCGCCGTAGTACCATTCATGACCACAGGAGGGAGTTCGATAACAGAATTCACAACAGTGCCCCCCCCTTGAGGAGGGGTCACCGAACCCTCACCAGAGCCCCCAGACCGATCAGGACGAGCCAAATGAAAGGCACGAACTGTATCGGCAGCATGAACATCAGAGGCAAAAACCCAGGAATTATCTTCCTGACCATAACCCTTCCACTTGACCAGGTACTGGAGTTTCCGTCTCGAAATACGAGAATCCAAAATCTTCTCCACCAAATACTCCAACTCCCCCTCGACCAACACCGGGGCAGGAGGAACAACGGAGGGAACCATAGGTGCCACGTATCTCTGCAATAACGACCTATGGAACACATTATGGATGGCAAAAGAAGCTGGAAGGGCCAAACAAAATGACACAGGATTGAGAACTTCAGAAATCTTATACGGACCAATGAATCGAGGCTTAAACTTAGGAGAGGAAACCTTCATAGGAACATAACGAGACGACCACCAAACCAAATCCCCAACACGAAGTCGGGGACCAACACAGCGCCGGCGGTTAGCGAAACGCTGAGCCTTCTCCTGGGACAATGTCAAATTGTCCACCACATGAGTCCAAATCTGCTGCAACCTGTCCACCACAGTATCCACACCAGGACAGTCCGAAGGCTCAACCTGCCCTGAAGAGAAACGAGGATGGAAACCAGAATTACAGAAAAAAGGCGAAACCAAAGTAGCCGAGCTGGCCCGATTATTAAGGGCGAACTCAGCCAAAGGCAAGAAGGACACCCAATCATCCTGATCAGCAGAAACAAAGCATCTCAGATATGTTTCCAAAGTCTGATTAGTTCGTTCGGGTTGGTCATTAGTCTGAGGATGGAAAGCCGAAGAAAAAGACAAATCAATGCCCATCTTAGCACAAAAGGACCGCCAAAACCTCGAAACAAACTGGGAACCTCTGTCCGAGACGATGTTCTCCGGAATGCCATGCAAACAAACCACATGCTGGAAAAATAATGGCACCAAATCAGAGGAGGAAGGCAATTTAGACAAGGGTACCAAATGGACCATCTTAGAGAAGCGATCACAAACCACCCAAATGACCGACATCCTTTGAGAGACAGGGAGATCTGAAATAACATCCATGGAAATATGCGTCCAGGGCCTCTTCGGGACCGGCAAGGGCAAAAGCAACCCACTGGCACGAGAACAGCAGGGCTTAGCCCGAGCACAAGTCCCACAGGACTGCACAAAAGAACGCACATCCCGTGACAAAGAAGGCCACCAAAAGGATCTAGCCACCAAATCTCTGGTACCAAAGATTCCAGGATGACCAGCCAACACCGAACAATGAACCTCAGAGATAACTCTACTAGTCCATCTATCAGGGACAAACAGTTTCTCCGCTGGACAACGGTCAGGTCTATCAGCCTGAAACTTCTGCAGCACCCGCCGCAAATCAGGGGAGATGGCAGACAAAATTTTACCCTTCTTTGAGAATACCCGCCGGCTCAGGAACACCCGGAGAGTCAGGCACAAAACTCCTTGACAGGGCATCAGCCTTCACATTCTTAGAGCCCGGAAGGTACAAAATCACAAAATCAAAACGGGAGAAAAACAGCGACCATCGAGCCTGTCTAGGATTCAACCGTTTGGCAGACTCGAGATAAGTCAAATTCTTGTGATCCGTCAAGACCACAACGCGATGCTTGGCTCCTTCAAGCCAATGTCGCCACTGCTCGAATGCCCACTTCATGGCCAACAACTCTCGATTGCCAACATCATAATTGCGCTCAGCAGGCGAGAACTTTCTAGAAAAGAAGGCACATGGTTTCATCACCGAGCCATCAGAACTTCTTTGCGACAAAACAGCCCCTGCTCCAATCTCAGAAGCATCAACCTCGACCTGAAATGGGAGCGAAACATCTGGCTGGCACAACACAGGGGCAAAAGAAAAACGACGCTTCAACTCCTGAAAAGCCTCTACAGCCGCAGAGGACCAATTGACCACATCAGCACCTTTCTTGGTCAAATCAGTCAACGGTTTAGCAATACTAGAAAAATTAGCGATGAAGCGACGGTAAAAATTAGCAAAGCCCAGGAACGTCTGCAGGCTCTTCACAGATGTCTGCTGAGTCCAATCGTAAATGGCCTGGACTTTAACAGGGTCCATCTCGATAGTAGAAGGGGAAAAAATGAACCCCAAAAATGAAACCTTCTGAACTCCAAAGAGACATTTTGACCCCTTCACAAACAAGGAATTCGCGCAAAGGACCTGGAACACCATTCTGACCTGCTTCACATGAGACTCCCAATCATCCGAAAAGACCAAAATATCATCCAAATATACAATCATGAATCTATCCAGGTACTTTCGGAAGATGTCATGCATAAAGGACTGAAACACAGATGGAGCATTAGAAAGCCCGAATGGCATAACCAGGTACTCAAAATGGCCCTCGGGCGTATTAAATGCTGTTTTCCATTCATCGCCCTGTTTAATACGCACAAGATTATACGCCCCTCGAAGATCTATCTTGGTGAACCAACTAGACCCCTTAATCCGAGCAAACAAATCAGACAGCATCGGCAAAGGGTACTGAAATTTGACTGTGATCTTATTAAGAAGGCGGTAATCAATACAAGGTCTCAAAGAACCATCCTTCTTGGCCACAAAAAAGAACCCTGCTCCCAATGGCGACGACGACGGGCGAATATGACCCTTCTCCAAGGATTCCTTTATATAACTCCGCATAGCGGCGTGCTCTGGCACAGATAAATTGAACAGTCGACCCTTAGGAAACTTACTACCAGGAATCAAATTAATAGCACAATCGCAATCCCTATGAGGAGGTAGGGCACTGGATTTGGGCTCATCAAATACATCCCGGTAATCCGACAAAAACTCAGGGACTTCAGAAGGAGTGGAAGGCGAAATTGACAGCAATGGAACATCACCATGTACCCCCTGACAACCCCAGCTGGACACAGACATAGATTTCCAATCCAATACTGGATTATAGACCTGTAGCCATGGCAACCCCAAAACGACCACATCATGCAGATTATGCAACACCAAAAAGCGAATATCCTCCTGATGTGCAGGGGCCATGCACATGGTCAATTGCGTCCAGTACTGAGGTTTATTCTTGGCCAAAGGCGTAGCATCAATTCCTCTCAATGGAATAGGATACTGCAAGGGCTCCAAGAAAAAACCACAGCGCCTAGCATACTCTAAGTCCATCAAATTCAGGGAAGCGCCTGAATCCACAAATGCCATAAGAGAATAGGACGACAAAGAGCAAATCAGAGTAACGGACAAAAGAAATTTAGACTGTACCGTACCAATGGTGGCAGACCTAGCGAACCGCTTAGTGCGCTTAGGACAATCGGAGATAGCATGAGTGGATTCACCACAGTAAAAACACAGCCCATTCTGACGTCTGTGTTCCTGCCGTTCAACTCTGGTCAAAGTCCTATCACACTGCATAGGCTCAGGCCTATGCTCAGAGAATACCGCCAAATGGTGCACAGCTTTGCGCTCACGCAAGCGCCGATCGATCTGAATGGCCAAGGACATAGACTCATTCAGACCAGCAGGCGTGGGAAATCCCACCAGGACATCCTTAAGGGCTTCAGAAAGACCCTTTCTGAAAATTGCCACCAGGGCACACTCATTCCACTGAGTAAGCACAGACCACTTTCTAAACTTCTGACAGTACACCTCCGCTTCATCCTGACCCTGACACAAAACCAGCAAGATTTTCTCTGCCTGATCCACTGAATTTGGTTCATCATAAAGCAATCCAAGCGCCAGAAAAAACACATCTACATCACGCAATGCAGGATCTCCTGGCGCAAGGGAAAATGCCCAGTATTGAGGGTCGCCACGCAACAAAGAAATAATGATTTTTACTTGTTGAACGGGGTCACCAGAGGAGCGGGGTTTCAAAGCAAGAAACAGTTTACAATTATTTTTGAAATTCAGGAACTTAGATCTATCCCCAGAAAACAAATCAGGAATTGGAATTCTAGGCTCTAACATAGAATTCTGAACCACAAAATCTTGAATGTTTTGTACCCTTGCAGTGAGATGATCCACACAAGAGGACAGACCTTGAATGTCCATAGCTACACCTGTGTCCTGAACCACCCAGAGGTTTAGGGGAAAAGAAAGACAAAACACACTGCAGAGAAAAAAAAATGGTCTCAGAACTTCTCTTATCCCTCTATTGAGATGCATTAACACTTTGGGCCAGCTGTACTGTTATGGACCTGGTGGTTAGGAGCACCCGAAACGACCTGATGGTTAAACTAACAAGCTCTGGGAAGTGGGAGCTCTGCTGACCGCAACCCCTAATCCTATCACACACACTAGAAATAGCCGTGGAGCGTACCTAACTCTGCCTAGACGCCTCTTCACAGCCTAAGAGCTAACTAGCCCTAGAGATAGAAAATAAAGCCTACCTTGCCTCAGAGAAATTCCCCAAAGAAAAAGGCAGCCCCTCACAAATATTGACTGTGAGTAAAGATGAAAGTCACAAACACAGAAATGAAAACAGGTTTCAGCAAAGGAGGCCCGACTTACTTAACAGACTGAGGATAGGAAAGGTAACTTTGCGGTCAGCACAAAAAACTACAAAAAGACCATGCAGAGTGTGCAAAAAGACCTTCGCACCGACTCACTGTGCGGAGGTGCCACTCTGCATTCCAGAGCTTCCAGCTAGCAAGGCAAAATCATGATAGCAAGCTGGACAAGAAAACAATGAACAAATAATTAACTAGCAGGGACTTAGCTTCTGCTGGAGTACACAGGTCACCAGAAAGATCCAAGAGCGAACTGAAGCAGTACAAGAACATTGACAGCTGGCATGGAGTAACGATCTGAGTGGAGTTAAATAGAGCAGCCAACCAAAGGATAAACCACGTCACCTGTGTAAGGAACTTCAGAAGCAGCAGCTCCACTCACAGCCACCAGAGGGAGTCCATGGACAGAACTCGCCGAAGTACCATTCATGACCACAGGAGGGAGTTCGATAACAGAATTCACAACAGGGGTCTACACTCAGTTACCACGTGCACAATGTAGCATGGGGTCTACACTTGGTTGCCACGTGCACAATGTAGCACGAGGTCTACACTCGGTTACCACGTGCACAATGTAGCATGGGGTCTACACTAGGTTACCACATGCACAACGTAGCACGGGGTCTTCACTTGGTTACCACATGCACAACGTAGCACGGGGTCTACACTCGGTTGCCACGTCCACAAAGCAGCATATGGTCTACACTCAGTTACCGCGTCCACAACGTAGCACGGGGTCTGAACTCGGTTACCACATCCACAGTGTAGCATAGGGTCTCCACTCGTTTACAATGTCCAAAATGTAGCACGGTGTTTAGTCGATTACCATGTGTACATTGCAGTATGATTTTCCTTGTGCAAATGGTACGGACTTTCTTAGACGCGTTCATTAACATATGGTTTGATCATTTCTATCATATTGTGGTGATGTATGTTGTTTGTCTTGTTCCCTCAGATTCTCCTTTGGCCTTGGAAGTCAACCATCACCTGGTTGGGGTCTTCGATGTATCGGATGATGAAGATTTGTCCAGAGAGGGGCCTTCAGGGTCACATGAATGAAGATGGCCAGTGGACTCCTTGTTTGTTCAGGCAGAGAACCTGTGTCCGTCATGTTGATGGGGAGAAGCGGCTGAGATGGGTCATGATGCCAGCAGTAAAGAAAAAGATGGGGCAGCTTCATGGTTGGGTGAACAACCGGACAGATGGGGCAGGTGGCACTTTCCCTGGTTCATGTAGGATCCATTAACCCCCTGGTCTCCATAGCGTTAATGATGGACATACTTAGAGGATGCCAACTGATGTCATGCTTGTTGTCCTCAGGCTGCATGGTGTCCTATACCAGTATTATTACTGGGTGCTCATACATGTGGCTAGAGATGCCTCAATTTATTCATCCTAAGTTATCACCATCCAAACATTGTACTGAACCAAAAGGATATGGCTAATTAGTGATGTTTCACCATGTGACCCTGCTCGGCTGTGATGTTACAGACGCCTGGCAGAGGCTGACGGCTACCACCCTCTATTTCCCATGGTTGGCTTCTTGTGGGTGGTGAGGAGGGATCTGTATATAAGATATTTCCTGTGTATAATCATAAATCAATAGTGTAAATACAAACAGAACAATATTTGGTCATGTGATGTATGTGGGTGTGGGTTCAGCAGTCTATAGGTGGAGCCTTATGGCGGTATTGTTACAGACACGGTAAGAAGAGAATGTCTCCTCGTATCCTCCAAATGTAACTACGTCAGCACGGGGGTTCTCTCTAAACCCAGCGCTCGGGGCAACCTCCGTGTCATGAAGACTGAGGCTCTGGGACTGGAGAAAGAAGACCAGATCTACAAGTAGCGGGTAGCAACCATCTCCAGCAGGTTCTCTGTAGCACATGGGTGTGGGTTACACATTCAGACACATCTTAGAGCCAAAATGCTGTACTCCAAGATGGACCAGGCCGATGGCCTCAGACAAACCCTGCTTCTGTGACCTGATGCCCCATCCTGGCTTGATCTTCAATCCTGATCAATGATCCCATCGCCCCAACCCAGCAAACCCCCAACATACTACCCATCCATGATCCAAACATCCCCTCCCCCGACATCCTATCCATCTCTAATCCCATCATCCCCCCAACATCCTACCCATCCCTGATCCCTCCATCCCCTCCCCTGACATCCTATCCATCCCTGATCCCTCCGTCCCCTCCCACCCTGACATCCTATCTATCTCTGATCCCATCATCCCCCCAACATACTACCCATCCCTGATCCCTCCATCCCCTCCCCCAACATCCTATCTATCTCTGATCCCATCATCCCCCCAACATACTATCCATCCCTGATCCCTCCGTCCCCTCCCACCCTGACATCCTATCCATCTCTGATCCCTCCGTCCCCTCCCACCCTGACATCCTATCCATCTCTGATCCCATCATCCCCCCCAACATACTACCCATCCCTGATCCCTCCATCCCCTCCCCCGACATCCTATCTATCTCTGATCCCATCATCCCCCCAACATACTACCCATCCCTGATCCCTCCATCCCCTCCCCCGACATCCTATCTATCTCTGATCCCATCATCCCCCCCAACATACTACCCATCCCTGATCCCTCCATCCCCTCCCCCAACATCCTATCTATCCCTGATCCCTCCGTCCCCTCCCACCCTGACATCCTATCCATCTCTGATCCCATCATCCCCCCCAACATACTACCCATCCCTGATCCCTCCATCCCCTCCCCTGACATCCTATCTATCTCTGATCCCATCATCCCCCCAACATACTACCCATCCCTGATCCCTCCATCCCCTCCCCCGACTTCCTATCTATCTCTGATCCCATCATCCCCCTCAACATACTACCCATCTCTGATCCCTCCATCCCCTGTGGCATCGTACCCATCTCTATTCCCTCCAGCCCCTGACATCCTACCCATCCCTGATCTCTCCACCCTGACATCTTGTCCATCTCTGATCCCGTTATTCCCCCCAACATCTTACCCATCCCTAATCCCTCCATTCCCCCCCCAACATCCTACGCATCTCTAATCCCTCCATCCCTTCCCCCAACATCCTACCCATCCCTGATCACTCCATCCCATGACATCCTACCCTTCCCTGATCACTCCATCCCATGGCATCCTACCCATCCCTGATCCCTCCACTCTGACATCCTATCCATCTCTGCTCCCGTTATTTCCTCCCAACATCCTACCCATCCCTAATCCCTCTATCCCCTCGCCCCGACATCCTACCCATTCCTGCTCCCTCCATCCCCTATGACATCCTACCCATCACTATTCCCTCCATCCCCTCTTCACCAACATCCTACCCATCCCTAATCCCTCCATCCCCTCCCCCTGACATCCTAGCTATCCCTCATCCCTCCATCCCATAACATCCTACCCATCCCTAATCCCTCCATCCCCTCCCCCTGACATCCTAGCTATCCCTCATCCCTCCATCCCATAACATCCTACCCATCCCTGATCCCTCCATTCCATGACATCCTACCCATCCCTGATCCCTCCATCCCTGATCGCTCATCCCCTCCCCTGATATCCTACCCATCCCTGATCCCTCCATCCTATGACATCCTACCCATCTCAAATCCCTCCATCCCCTCCTCCTGACATCCTACCCATCCCTGATCCTTTATTCCCGCTCTCCTGACATCCTACCCATCCCTGATCCCTCCATCCCCACCTCCAACATCCTACCCATCCCTGATCGCTCATCCCCTCCCCGACATCCTACCCATCCCTGATTCCTCCACCCCATGACATCCTATCCATCCCTAATCCCTCCTACCCTGACATCCTATCCATCTCTGATCCTGCCATCCCCCAACATCCTACACATCCCTGATCTCTCCTTCCCCTCTCTTGACATCCTATCCATCCCTGATCCCTTTATCCTCTTCCACCCCGACATTCTATCCATCTCTGATCTTGTCATTCCCCCAACATCCTACCCATCCCTGATCCCTCCATCCCCACCCCCAACATCCTACCCATCCCTGATCGCTCATCCCCTCCCCGACATCCTACCCATCCCTGATCCCTTCATCTCATGACATCCTACCCATCCCTGATCCTTTATTCCCGCTCTCCTGACATGCTACCCATCCCTGATCCCTCCATCAACACCTCTACATCCTATCCATCCCAAATCCCTCCAACCCTGACATCCTATCCATCTGATCCCGCCATCCCCTTTCACCCTGACATCCTAGTCATCTCTGATCCCATCATTCCCTCCATCTCCTACCCATCCCTAATCCCTCCAAGCCCTCCCACCCTGACATCCTATCCATCTCTGATCCCGCCATCCCACAACATCCTACCCATCCCTGATCTCTCCATCCCCTCCCCCGACATCCTACCGATCCCTGATCCCTCCATCCCTTGTGACATCCTACCCATCCCTGATCCCTCCATCAACCCCCCAACATCCTATTCATCCCTGATCCTTCCATCCCCTTCCACCCTGACATCCTATCCATCTCTGATCCCGTCATTCCCCCCAACATCCTACCCATCACTATTCCCTCCATCTCCTGCCCCCCAACATCCTACCCCTCCCTGATCCCTCCATCCCCACCACGACATCCTAGCCATCCCTAATCCCTCCATACCCTCCCCCTGACATCCTACCCATTCCTGATCACTCATTCCCTCCCCGACATCCTACCCATCCCTGATCCCTCCATCAACCCCTCGACATCCTACCCATCCCTAATCTCTCCAACCCCTCCCACCCTGACATCCTATCCAACTCTGATCCCAACATCCCACAACATCCTACATATCCCTGATCTCTCCATCCCCTCCCGCCAACATCCTACATATCCCTGATCTCTCCATCCCCTCCCACCAACATCCTTCCGATCCCGGATTCGTCCATCCATTGTGACATCCTACCCATCCCTATTCCCTCCATCCCCTGCCCCCAACATCCTACCCATCGCTGATCCACCCATCCTCTATCTTCCGACATCCTACCCATCCCTAATCCCTCCATCCCCTGACATCCTACCCATCCCTAATACTTCCATCCCCTGCCCCCAACATCCTATCTATCCATGATCCCTCCATCCCCTGTGACATCCTGGCCCTCCCTTATCCCTCCATCCCTTCCCCCTACATCCTACCCATCCATGATCCCTCCATCTTCTACCCCCCAACATCTTACTTATACCTTTTCTCTCCACCCTACTCCACTGACATCCTTCCCATCACTGATCCCTCCATCCCAGTCCCCCCAACATCCTACCCATCCCTGATCACTCCAGGTTGGAGGGTTCACTCTGCCCCAATCTGTTTACTCCTGAATAGACAAAAGGCTCAGTGCACAGATTTTCCCAGGAAATTCAGTTAGCAGAGAAGTTGTTCTCTTTGAATTTAGTGTCCTTTATTGTGTATCCATCAATCTTTGCGCCCCTGTCCTCACCGCATACTCGTCCCTTGCAATCATATGGCGTGGCAAGGGGTGGACAGGTGATGGTGAGGAGCGTAGGGGCCGGAGAGGTGACAGTGAGGAGCGTAGGGGCCAGAGAGGTGATGGTGGGGAGCGTAGGGGCCGGAGAGGTGACAATGAGGAGCAGAGTGGTGGTGAGGAGTGTAGGGGCCGGAGAGGTGACAATGAGGAGCAGAGTGGTGGTGAGGAGTGTAGGGGCCGGAGAGGTGACGTTGAGGAGCGTAGAGGGAGTGGTGGCGGTAAGGAGTGTAGGGGCCAGAGGGGTGACGGTGAGGAGCGAAGGGGGCAGAGAGGTGACGGTGAGGAGTGTAGGGGCCGTAGAGGTGATGGTGAGGAGTGTAGGGGCCGGAGAGGTGACGGTGAGGAGCGTAGGGGCCAGAGAGGTGACAGTGGGGAGCGTAGGGGGGAGTGGTGGCGGTAAGGAGTGTAGGGGCCAGAGGGGTGACGGTAAGGAGCGTAGGGGACAGAGAGGTGACGGTGAGGAGTGTAGGGGCCGTAGAGGTGATGGTGAGGAGAGTAGGGGCTGGAGAGGTGACGGTGAGGAGAGTAGGGGCCGGAGGGTGACAATGAAGAGAGCATGGGATGAAGTGGTGACGGTGAGGAGTGTAGCAGACGGAGTGGTGATGGTGAGGAGCGGAGAGACGACCATTAGGATTTATTTTAATGTTTTTACCTCTTGATGACCCTAAAAGCTTCAGAAAAATCTAATCCTAGTGGGCGCCAGACAAGCTGCATATCTAATCCCAGCAGGCGAGATACAGATTGTGTATCTAATCCCAGCTGATGCGATAAAGGGTGCGTATCTAATTCCATCAGGCGAGATACAGGCACCTGGTAGTCCTTGCTATGGAGGAGGACACACCTGAGCAGGTGAACGAACCCATGCAGGTAACATAGTAACATAGTAACATAGTTAGTAAGGCCGAAAAAAGACATTTGTCCATCCAGTTCAGCCTATATTCCATCATAATAAATCCCCAGATCTACGTCCTTCTACAGAACCTAATAATTGTATGATACAATATTGTTCTGCTCCAGGAAGACATCCAGGCCTCTCTTGAACCCCTCGACTGAGTTCGCCATCACCACCTCCTCAGGCAAGCAATTCCAGATTCTCACTGCCCTAACAGTAAAGAATCCTCTTCTATGTTGGTGGAAAAACCTTCTCTCCTCCAGACGCAAAGAATGCCCCCTTGTGCCCGTCACCTTCCTTGGTATAAACAGATCCTCAGCGAGATATTTGTATTGTCCCCTTATATACTTATACATGGTTATTAGATCGCCCCTCAGTCGTCTTTTTTCTAGACTAAATAATCCTAATTTCGCTAATCTATCTGGGTATTGTAGTTCTCCCATCCCCTTTATTAATTTTGTTGCCCTCCTTTGTACTCTCTCTAGTTCCATTATATCCTTCCTGAGCACCGGTGCCCAAAACTGGACACAGTACTCCATGTGCGGTCTAACTATGGGTGGGAGGAGTTGTTTCCCAAATGTGGTTGCCTGCGGTTCACCGTGGTGTGGGGGCATGTTTTTACTGGTCATTTCATCGGTGTCTGCCCGGCTCGTGCCAAAATACCTGTACCACCTAAGAAGCCACGTCCCCTTGCTCATATGGAGGGAGGCCACCAGGGAGTGTATATTTCCTCCATATCTTCTCCTCAGTGTAACCTGTCAGCTGAAGTAGTGGTTGGCGGGGTCACTGAGTGTATACCGGTGTTTGTGGACAGTGGAGCAGGTGTCAATCTGGTGAATGCTCATTTTGTCCAGACTCATGGCCTGAGGTGTAGAACACTAACTAAACCCCTAAGTGTCCAGGCCATTGACTCCGTACCACTCAGCCAGGGGTGGGTAACCCAAGTCATGGATGATATACACCTGCGTATAGGGACTCATCATGAGGAGTTCCTCTCGTGCTACGTCTTGGGGGGAATACCAACACCCATCGTTTTAGGACTCCCTTGTTTGAAAGAACACAACCTGGTCATAGATTGGCGGTCAAGGGAAGTGGTCAGCTGGGATCAGTTGTGTGAGGGCTGCTGCCCAGGGGCAACTGTCTCTGCCATCCTTCTACAACCTACCCCTTCCTCTCCAGTGGGGGCAGCAGAGATGCTACCAGGGAGTAGGGGCAGGACTCTACCCTCACCACATGCTAATCCGTGTGTCTCAGTCCCCTTAGGAGGAGGGGTCAGAGGAGGGTGGTGGTTCCCTCTGAGCATTGTGGGGGTCTGAGTGTGGTGGCACAGGGGGACGCCTCTTGTCAATTCCTGAAAGAATTCTCCGTCCTGTGGCAAACGTTTGCATGGAAATAAACGTTTAGGTCCGGACCTGTGTGTGAATGAGTACGTATGGGTGTCCACCAAAAACATCAGGTGGCAGTGTGCAACTGGGTCCTGGAGTTCCAGGGTGATTGGGCCATATCGGGTGTTGGCCATTCTCAGCCTGGGGACTTTTCAGTTGGAGTTACCCCCAGTTATGCATGTGCACAACTCATTCCCCAGGTCGGCCCTCTGGAGGTTTGTGGCACCTTCGTTGTTGGCATTTTTATCAGCCAACGTGAACTCTGGTGGATCGAGGCGTCCTCACCGTAGGTAGGTCTGGTGAGGGCTGGTGTTGAGTGTCCAGAGGCCACTCATTGAAAGGGGGGTACTGTCACGATCAATATTTGGATCTGTGGCAGATCTGGTTTCCCTCTGATTTAGGCTGTGTGCATGGAGCGCCCCCAGACGCAGGCCGCGGGTTACTCGGTACCAGTCCTCTCTGGCTCAGTTCTGGGGATGTCATGATGGCTGGACCCGGTCCGTGACCCTGCTAAGGGGCGTCCAATAAAGGTGGTATTGTTTGTCAGGGGTTCGTGACGCCACCTGTGGCATTCGGTCAGGGTGACCGACGCTGCTTGGGGACCTGTTATGACCTGGTGGTCAGGACAATAATGGACCTGGTGGTTAAGAGCACACGGAATGACCTGATAGTTACTAATAATATAGGACGAGCTCTGAGACGTGGGAACTCTGCTGACCGCAATCCCTAATCCTATCACACACACTAGAAATAGCCGTGGATTGCTCCTAACGCTCCCTATGCAACTCGACACAGCCTAAGAAACTAGCTAGCCCTAGAGATAGAAAAATAAAGCCTACCTTGCCTCAGAGAAATTCCCCAAAGGAAAAGGCAGCCACCACATATAATGACTGTGAGAAAAGATGAAAATTACAAACACAGAGATGAAATAGATTTAGCAAAGTGAGGCCCGACTTACTTACAGACAGAGGATAGGAAAGGTAACTTTGCGGTCAGCACAAAAAAACTACAAAAAGACCACGCAGAGGGTGCAAAAAAGACCCTCCGCACCGACTCACGGTGCGGAGGCGCTCCCTCTGCGTCCCAGAGCTTCCAGCAAGCAAGACAAAAATCAAAATAGCAAGCTGGACAGATAAATAGCAAACCAGAGAAAAACAAGCAGGAACTTAGCTTCTGCTGGGAAGACAGGTCACAAGAACGATCCAGGAGAGAACTAGACCAATA
The DNA here is from genome assembly GCF_032444005.1 of Ranitomeya imitator. Taxonomy (NCBI): domain Eukaryota; kingdom Metazoa; phylum Chordata; class Amphibia; order Anura; family Dendrobatidae; genus Ranitomeya; species Ranitomeya imitator. The sequence goes on along the minus strand of NC_091282.1, from coordinate 1,213,033,776 downwards.
CTGGAACATTCACAGGTGGCATGGAGCAAAGATCTAAGTGGAGTTAAATGGAGCAGCAGCTAACGAATTAACCTCGTCACCTGTGGAAGGAAACTCAGAAGCCGCAGCTCCACTCACAACCACCAGAGGAAGCCCATGGACAGAACCAGCCGAAGTACCATTCATGACCACAGGAGGGAGCTTGACAACAGAATTCACAACAGGGACCACTGGGGTGATGTGATGGCAGCTAGATGGTGTACCTTCCCACAGGTGAAGTATGTCCCCAGGGCTTCCCAGTGGTGTAGGTGGCGATGGTGTGAGGCGCAGTTAATAACGAGGACACAGGGTTGCAGTCTCTTTACCTCTTTACTGAAGACTTCAGGATCCTCAATCCAGAGCACGGTTAACAGGGCTATCAGAGACCGGCCAGTCCGATGGGCACATCCAGAGTTCCCTTTGCAGTTGGAAATCGTTGCCTTCCACTAGCGCCTGTGTGTTGCAGTGCTTCCCTGCTGAGCATTCGGGATAGTCCTCACAACTTCTGTTCTTGTTTCTTTCTCGTTCTTTCTAGTTCTTTCTCGTTCTTTCTTTCTCTGTCCCCCAGGTTTGTTATGGCTAGGACGCACCCGTTTGACGGGTAGGCTCGGAGCTCTTCCGGGACCCTAGAGACGCCCCTCTCCACGGTTGCCCCCTATGTCTGCTTAGGTGATGTAAGGTAGACAGCCAACCTATAATTAACTGTCCTGCGGTATTTGAAGTAAGGCATTGAGTCAGTTACTTCCTCGGTGTTCCGGCCACCGGCTACGCGCCTCAGTAGGATGTTGTTGTTCTCGGGGCACGACGCCTACTGGCTCTCCTTTGTGCTTGATCTCGTTTCTCACTGTCCACAATATCCTTCGCTTTGTGTCTCTTTCTTAGGATACCGCCGCGGGGTGTGCAGGCGCGGTTCCGTTTCATTCTGTTCTTGTCGCTAAGTCTCTGCCAGGTTCCCACGCCTGACAGGGACCCCCTGAAGTCTCCCCTGCAACACCCCCTGCCACGGGATGTTGCCTGGGCAAAACCCAGTCAGCTTCTGTCCTAACTTCCTATCCAACCCCTAGTTTTACCAGTGTGAGGAGGGGCCCAATAAATAAAGCCTTTTGCCCCCCTAGTGGCCGGAGTGTGAAGTGTAATGTGTGCTGGTGATACCTGGTCAGATGAACTCCTTTAGTGCCATCAGGCGTACCATCACTCTCCTTAGCGGCAGAGCGATACTACTGCAACGACCAGGTCTCTGGGGCGCTGCATGCACACGTTGTGTTTTTTTCGCATTATTTTCGTGCTCTTTCTGATAAAAACGCTATAAAACCGCAAAAACCCCGCATACAATAAGCATCCCATCATTTAGAATGAATTCCGCATGTTTTGTGCACATGATGCGTTTTTTCTGCAAAAAAAACGCAACGCGGTAAAAACCGCAGCATGTTCATTAATTTTGAGTTTTGTTTTTGGGGATTTCCCACTACAAAATGCATTGGGAAATGTCCGGAAAAAACCGCGGCAAAACCGCGGCAAAAACGCACGCAGATTTCTTGCAGAAAATGTCCGGTTTTTCGCCGGAATTTTCTGTGAGAAATCCTGAACGTGTGCACATAGCCTTAAACCTTTTTTCCTTTCTGGTCATCGGGGGTTAATGCAGTTTCCCTCCCGCCCCCTGGTGGCTGCTGGTGTTATTGCATTTCTTCTGGGTCAGCTGATGTGGGTGGTGACCACTCCCACCTTCCTTCATAAGGTCACCTGATGCATCAGCTGACTGTTGGTTATACAGGTCCTGGAAGACTAACCGAGCTGGAGTTAGGAGCTTGCTGGGTTCAGTGGTGCTTCTGCTGAATTCTGCCATTTGGCGCCTTACTCTGCTGTGCGGTGCATTGCAGCAGACAGAGCGAAGTGTGGTTTTGTGTTTCCTTTTCCCTGGTATTTGGAGTTTCTGCTGCCCTAGGCACTATAGGGGTATGTGCACACGATGCAGATTTAGTGCAGAACTGCGCTGTGATTTACACTACAATGTAAATCAATGTGAAAATAAAAAGCTGTGCACATGGTGCAGAAAAATCTGCGCAGAAACGCTGCAGATTTCAAAGAAGTGCATGTCACCCCTCCATTATAGAAATCTGCAGTGGTAAAATCTGCACAAAAACTGCACAAAAAACGCACAAAAACGCACCTGCGGATTCTGCCAGGAGATGCAGATTTAGTGCAGAACATTCTGCACCACATTTGCTACGTGTGCACATCGCCATAGTGCTGCCTCCCCCATCGGTGAGTGACTAATGCAGACGCTATCGGCAGTGACTTGGGCGACTTTCACATCAGTGATTTTTGCCATTCGCGGCAGTTTTCCCGCATCTGCCGCGTAACGGATCACTTACGGCAACACTGCGTTCGGCCTCTTTCACTCCCTATGGGACTTGCGGACATGTGCGGCACTTGCACCAATGGGGAAAAACTGCTGCTATCAGTGTCTCCCCGCAAGTCACCATCACTACCTGCACCGTCCTAGCTCTTCCCTCCCTGACCTAACACTGCGCTATGAAGCTTTAGGAAACAATGTATCACCGGCCATATTCCTCCGATAATGAGGCCGCGGTGTAGACGGGCCGTGTCCAGGCTCCATCCTCTCCTTACAGGATTGTAGTATTTAGTGAAGGAGAACAGTAAGCCGGCCATATTCCTCCGATAATGAGGCTGCGGCGTAGACGGGCCGTGTCCAGGCTCCATCCTCTCCTTACAGGATTGTAGTATTTAGTGAAGGAGAACAGTAAGCCGGCCATATTCCTCCGATAATGAGGCCGCGGTGTAGACGGGCCGTGTCCAGGCTCCATCCTCTCCTTACAGGATTGTAGTATTTAGTGAAGGAGAACAGTAAGCCGGCCATATTCCTCCGATAATGAGGCTGCGGCGTAGACGGGCCGTGTCCGGGCTCCATCCTCTCCTTACAGGATTGTAGTATTTAGTGAAGGAGAACAGTAAGCCGGCCATATTCCTCCGATAATGAGGCTGCGGTGTAGACGGGCCGTGTCCGGGCTCCATCCTCTCCTTACAGGATTGTAGTATTTAGTGAAGGAGAACAGTAAGCCGGCCATATTCCTCCGATAATGAGGCTGCGGCGTAGACGGGCCGTGTCCGGGCTCCATCCTCTCCTTACAGGATTGTAGTATTTAGTGAAGGAGAACAGTAAGCCGGCCATATTCCTCCGATAATGAGGCTGCGGCGTAGACGGGCCGTGTCCGGGCTCCATCCTCTCCTTACAGGATTGTAGTATTTAGTGAAGGAGAACAGTAAGCCGGCCATATTCCTCCGATAATGAGGCTGCGGCGTAGACGGGCCGTGTCCGGGCTCCATCCTCTCCTTACAGGATTGTAGTATTTAGTGAAGGAGAACAGTAAGCCGGCCATATTCCTCCGATAATGAGGCCGCGGCGTAGACGGGCCATGTCCAGGCTCCATCCTCTCCTTACAGGATTGTAGTATTTAGTGAAGGAGAACAGTAAGCCGGCCATATTCCTCCGATAATGAGGCCGCGGCGTAGACGGGCCGTGTCCGGGCTCCATCCTCTCCTTACAGGATTGTAGTATTTAGTGAAGGAGAACAGTAAGCCGGCCATATTCCTCCGAGGCTGCGGCGTAGACGGGCCGTGTCCGGGCTCCATCCTCTCCTTACAGGATTGTAGTATTTAGTGAAGGAGAACAGTAAGCCGGCCATATTCCTCCGATAATGAGGCTGCGGCGTAGACGGGCCATGTCCGGGCTCCATCCTCTCCTTACAGGATTGTAGTATTTAGTGAAGGAGAACAGTAAGCCGGCCATATTCCTCCGAGGCTGCGGCGTAGACGGGCCGTGTCCGGGCTCCATCCTCTCCTTACAGGATTGTAGTATTTAGTGAAGGAGAACAGTAAGCCGGCCATATTCCTCCGATAATGAGGCTGCGGCGTAGACGGGCCGTGTCCGGGCTCCATCCTCTCCTTACAGGATTGTAGTATTTAGTGAAGGAGAACAGTAAGCCGGCCATATTCCTCCGATAATGAGGCTGTGGCGTAGACGGGCCGTGTCCGGGCTCCATCCTCTCCTTACAGGATTGTAGTATTTAGTGAAGGAGAACAGTAAGCCGGCCATATTCCTCCGAGGCTGCGGCGTAGACGGGCCGTGTCCGGGCTCCATCCTCTCCTTACAGGATTGTAGTATTTAGTGAAGGAGAACAGTAAGCCGGCCATATTCCTCCGATAATGAGGCTGCGGTGTAGACGGGCCGTGTCCGGGCTCCATCCTCTCCTTACAGGATTGTAGTATTTAGTGAAGGAGAACAGTAAGCCGGCCATATTCCTCTGATAATGAGGCTGCGGCGTAGACGGGCCGTGTCCGGGCTCCATCCTCTCCTTACAGGATTGTAGTATTTAGTGAAGGAGAACAGTAAGCCGGCCATATTCCTCCGATAATGAGGCTGCGGCGTAGACGGGCCGTGTCCGGGCTCCATCCTCTCCTTACAGGATTGTAGTATTTAGTGAAGGAGAACAGTAAGCCGGCCATATTCCTCCGATAATGAGGCTGCGGTGTAGACGGGCCGTGTCCGGGCTCCATCCTCTCCTTACAGGATTGTAGTATTTAGTGAAGGAGAACAGTAAGCCGGCCATATTCCTCCGATAATGAGGCTGCGGCGTAGACGGGCCGTGTCCGGGCTCCATCCTCTCCTTACAGGATTGTAGTATTTAGTGAAGGAGAACAGTAAGCCGGCCATATTCCTCCGATAATGAGGCCGCGGCGTAGACGGGCCGTGTCCGGGCTCCATCCTCTCCTTACAGGATTGTAGTATTTAGTGAAGGAGAACAGTAAGCCGGCCATATTCCTCCGATAATGAGGCTGCGGCGTAGACGGGCCGTGTCCAGGCTCCATCCTCTCCTTACAGGATTGTAGTATTTAGTGAAGGAGAACAGTAAGCCGGCCATATTCCTCCGATAATGAGGCCGCGGCGTAGACGGGCCGTGTCCGGGCTCCATCCTCTCCTTACAGGATTGTAGTATTTAGTGAAGGAGAACAGTAAGCCGGCCATATTCCTCCGATAATGAGGCTGCGGCGTAGACGGGCCGTGTCCGGGCTCCATCCTCTCCTTACAGGATTGTAGTATTTAGTGAAGGAGAACAGTAAGCCGGCCATATTCCTCCGATAATGAGGCTGCGGTGTAGACGGGCCGTGTCCGGGCTCCATCCTCTCCTTACAGGATTGTAGTATTTAGTGAAGGAGAACAGTAAGCCGGCCATATTCCTCCGATAATGAGGCTGCGGCGTAGACGGGCCGTGTCCGGGCTCCATCCTCTCCTTACAGGATTGTAGTATTTAGTGAAGGAGAACAGTAAGCCGGCCATATTCCTCCGATAATGAGGCCGCGGCGTAGACGGGCCGTGTCCGGGCTCCATCCTCTCCTTACAGGATTGTAGTATTTAGTGAAGGAGAACAGTAAGCCGGCCATATTCCTCCGATAATGAGGCTGCGGCGTAGACGGGCCGTGTCCAGGCTCCATCCTCTCCTTACAGGATTGTAGTATTTAGTGAAGGAGAACAGTAAGCCGGCCATATTCCTCCGATAATGAGGCCGCGGCGTAGACGGGCCGTGTCCGGGCTCCATCCTCTCCTTACAGGATTGTAGTATTTAGTGAAGGAGAACAGTAAGCCGGCCATATTCCTCCGAGGCTGCGGCGTAGACGGGCCGTGTCCGGGCTCCATCCTCTCCTTACAGGATTGTAGTATTTAGTGAAGGAGAACAGTAAGCCGGCCATATTCCTCCGATAATGAGGCTGCGGCGTAGACGGGCCATGTCCGGGCTCCATCCTCTCCTTACAGGATTGTAGTATTTAGTGAAGGAGAACAGTAAGCCGGCCATATTCCTCCGAGGCTGCGGCGTAGACGGGCCGTGTCCGGGCTCCATCCTCTCCTTACAGGATTGTAGTATTTAGTGAAGGAGAACAGTAAGCCGGCCATATTCCTCTGATAATGAGGCTGCGGTGTAGACGGGCCGTGTCCGGGCTCCATCCTCTCCTTACAGGATTGTAGTATTTAGTGAAGGAGAACAGTAAGCCGGCCATATTCCTCCGATAATGAGGCTGCGGCGTAGACGGGCCGTGTCCGGGCTCCATCCTCTCCTTACAGGATTGTAGTATTTAGTGAAGGAGAACAGTAAGCCGGCCATATTCCTCCGATAATGAGGCTGTGGCGTAGACGGGCCGTGTCCGGGCTCCATCCTCTCCTTACAGGATTGTAGTATTTAGTGAAGGAGAACAGTAAGCCGGCCATATTCCTCCGATAATGAGGCTGCGGTGTAGACGGGCCGTGTCCGGGCTCCATCCTCTCCTTACAGGATTGTAGTATTTAGTGAAGGAGAACAGTAAGCCGGCCATATTCCTCCGATAATGAGGCTGCGGCGTAGACGGGCCGTGTCCGGGCTCCATCCTCTCCTTACAGGATTGTAGTATTTAGTGAAGGAGAACAGTAAGCCGGCCATATTCCTCCGAGGCTGCGGCGTAGACGGGCCGTGTCCGGGCTCCATCCTCTCCTTACAGGATTGTAGTATTTAGTGAAGGAGAACAGTAAGCCGGCCATATTCCTCCGATAATGAGGCTGCGGTGTAGACGGGCCGTGTCCGGGCTCCATCCTCTCCTTACAGGATTGTAGTATTTAGTGAAGGAGAACAGTAAGCCGGCCATATTCCTCTGATAATGAGGCTGCGGCGTAGACGGGCCGTGTCCGGGCTCCATCCTCTCCTTACAGGATTGTAGTATTTAGTGAAGGAGAACAGTAAGCCGGGCCCATATTCCTCCGATAATGAGGCTGCGGCGTAGACGGGCCGTGTCCGGGCTCCATCCTCTCCTTACAGGATTGTAGTATTTAGTGAAGGAGAACAGTAAGCCGGCCATATTCCTCCGATAATGAGGCTGCGGCGTAGACGGGCCGTGTCCGGGCTCCATCCTCTCCTTACAGGATTGTAGTATTTAGTGAAGGAGAACAGTAAGCCGGCCATATTCCTCCGATAATGAGGCTGCGGCGTAGACGGGCCGTGTCCGGGCTCCATCCTCTCCTTACAGGATTTGTAGTATTTAGTGAAGGAGAACAGTAAGCCGGCCATATTCCTCCGATAATGAGGCTGCGGCGTAGACGGGCCGTGTCCGGGCTCCATCCTCTCCTTACAGGATTGTAGTATTTAGTGAAGGAGAACAGTAAGCCGGCCATATTCCTCCGATAATGAGGCCGCGGCGTAGACGGGCCGTGTCCGGGCTCCATCCTCTCCTTACAGGATTGTAGTATTTAGTGAAGGAGAACAGTAAGCCGGCCATATTCCTCCGATAATGAGGCTGCGGCGTAGACGGGCCGTGTCCGGGCTCCATCCTCTCCTTACAGGATTGTAGTATTTAGTGAAGGAGAACAGTAAGCCGGCCATATTCCTCCGATAATGAGGCTGCGGCGTAGACGGGCCGTGTCCCGGGCTCCATCCTCTCCTTACAGGATTGTAGTATTTAGTGAAGGAGAAACAGTTAAGCCGGCCCATATTCCTCCGATAATGAGGCTGCGGCGTAGACGGGCCGTGTCCCCGGGCTCCATCCTCTCCTTACAGGATTGTAGTATTTAGTGAAGGAGAACAGTAAGCCGGCCCATATTTCCCTCCGATAATGAGGCCTGCGGCGTAGACGGGCCGTGTCCGGGCTCCATCCTCTCCTTACAGGATTGTAGTATTTAGTGAAGGAGAACAGTAAGCCGGCCATATTCCTCCGATATGAGGCTGCGGCGTAGACGGGCCGTGTCCGGGCTCCATCCTCTCCTTACAGGATTGTAGTATTTAGTGAAGGAGAACAGTAAGCCGGCCATATTCCTCCGATAATGGGGCCTGCGGCGTAGACGGGTCGTGTCCGGGCCTCCATCCTCTCCTTACAGGATTGTAGTATTTAGTGGAAGGAGAACAGTAAGCACGGGCCATATTCCTCCGAAATGAGGCCGCGGCGTAAACGGGCCGTTGTCCGGGCTCCCATTCCTCTCCTTACAGGATTGTTGTATTAGTGGAAGGGAGAACAGTTTAAGCGGCCATAATTCCCTCCGATAATGAGGCGGGCGGTAAACGGGCG